>NW_027411755.1:265943884-266251063 GCF_047663935.1 Musca autumnalis | reverse complement strand
ATGGAGGATATATTAAGTTCCTTTGTCCGCCTGTAACGCATTGAAATAATCATTTGCGACCATATAAAGTATATATAACCATGATGATTTTTCAATGTCCCCATATAACGGTACCGCCGAACTTCAGGTATTTTGAAGTTGTTATTAGTTATAATTCAGTGGCTGCAATTTGGATTCCTAGCGACCAAAAAACTTCTCCAGCGCTAATTATGTTTATATCATTGTTTTCGATCTAAATTGGCAGTTAGGGTTCCCACTGATCCATAAATGTATTCAACGAAAATTGTTTTGCCCAGGTATAACGGTGCCTCTCGATGTCAAGTATTGTGAGTTTTCGGACCAAATTGACTATTACCGGGCACGGTGCGCTTGAACCAACTTTAAACGAAAGGTGCTTACACCTGGGAGTTTTTGCCGATTCTGAAACTACAATTTTTATAGATGAGAAAAATAAATCGCGGTCAAAGTTCACATTTTTTGCAAGTCCTATCGAAATAGGATTAGAGAAAATGTTGTAGCTGTGAAAATTCTCTACAAGATTGGCATGTGTGATATTTTCGTAGGTTTTAAAATCTTTGAGATATAGAGGTTCAAATTGGGACAATTCACTGATTGTATCGCCTCCTTATAAGACAATGTCATGACTGCAATGTCCCAACTTAAATTTATATAGGCATCTCAAATTTAAAGAAGCTAATCTTGTAGAGAATTTTCATTTCTCCAGTCCCGTTTCGATAAGAATTGCCGTTTTCAAGCACAATCGCGCAAAACATAAAAATATGACCTGAACTTCTATATCCCAAACATGTTAAACCTATAAACAAATCTTAGGGGTCAATCCTCCAGATAATTTTCAAAACCACAAAATTTTCTTAAACCCCGTTCCGATAGGACTTGCGGTTTCCAAGCAAAATTGTGAAAAACTAATATAAATCTAAAAAATGTGAACTTTGACAGCGATTTATTTAAAAATCCCCCAGCAAATTTTTCTTGTTTTTTTTTTAAATTTTTCTCATTTATGAATATTGCTGTTTCAGAATCCGCAACAACTTCACCTAGGAAACGGTTTCCGTTTAAAGTTAGTTAAGGTACACCGTACATGACATTATTTTATAATGAGGCGATACAATCAGTGCATGGACCAATTTGAACTTTTATATCTCAAAAACGGTAAAACCTACGAGAACATTATACAGGTCAATCTTATAGAGAATTTTCACAGCTATAACATTTTCTCTAATCCCATTTCGAACTTTGAACTTTGACCGCCATTTATTTCATTTTAACAACCTCCGGGATTTTTTTTATCTTTCTCATCTATGAACATTGTAGTTTCAGAATCCGCAAAAACTTCTTACACCTTTCCATTTAAAGTTGGTTCAGGCGCACAGTGCTGGTGTATGGAGTATTCA
Source organism: Musca autumnalis (assembly GCF_047663935.1). Lineage (NCBI taxonomy): Eukaryota > Metazoa > Arthropoda > Insecta > Diptera > Muscidae > Musca > Musca autumnalis. Next base: position 266,249,651 of record NW_027411755.1, on the reverse strand, counting down.
GTTGTCAAACAAACTTATCCACTTAGAATTGTGGACATGTGATATAACTACAACGGTCGATTTCAGTTATTTACGAGGTCTGCACGATAACTATCTGGCCTAACAATGAAAACGCGAATATTTACCATCCAAAATAGTTTTATTGTCTTCTTAAGTAGACTCCAGCATGATTTATACACTTTTTCATGAGCTCAAACCAATTGTTGAAGCACTTTTCCACTCCGATTGAGACACCTCCAAAACATGGTTTTTGAAAGCTTCAATAGCATCTATGGCGACGAAAATCGTTTACCACGCCATTTTTTCTTGATATGCTGGAATCAAATTAAGTTATTGGATACCCAGTCAGTGCTGTACCGCGGATGACCCATCAATTCCACGTTTTGCCCGGTCAAACAAGCGCTGGTTTGAATCGATGTGTGAGAGCTCGAATTGTTATAAAACAGAATGAATCGTCTTCTCTTGTTCGTTTTTCGAATTTCTCAGGAGACTACAGCCAAACAAACTGTAGTGTACCACTCAGAATTTAGCGTCCTACAATTCTCAAGCCGTATCGTCCCCACACGGTCAGTTTTGTCGAAGAAAGAGGCGACCATTTGCTTCGAAGTGCTTCTTACATGAACAACTTTCGTTAGATTTGACTCGCTTTGGAAGACCTAAACGGTCGATTCCTGTTTTGCTTCGAGCCCCTAAGCATAGATCCAAGATTCGTCTGTGACGATCTTATAAACGTCATTTGAAGCATCGTTTTTAATCACAATTTCTTTGCACCAATCCACAAGAGCCTTTTTGAGCGATTGTCCAATTTTGCTGGATCTAACGAGAAAAATCCATTTTTGCGGCCAGATGTTCATGCAATATCAGATGTTATTTGGTGGAAGAAATATCCGAGGATGACTCTATCTCACGGTATATAACATGGTGATCCTGAATTATCCGGTCACACACGGCTTAATTTTTTTTTTGCGAGCGTCGGCCACGATGGAATTCATTAAACCAGTTTTTCATAGTGCTATATGATGGCCCTTAACGACATACAAATATTTAATTTGGTCGATGCACTCTAGCCGTGATTATCCAAGTCGAAAGTTGTGAAAATGATCGGAGGTAAATATTCACAAGTAAATTCCATTTTATTTGCAAAGTGATTTTTTTAAGTCACAATATGTGTTGTACATGGTCGTATGACAAACTGTCCTTAGTACATTTAGGATAAAACCTGTCAAACTTTCCAGAGGGCCAGATAGTTTTCGTGCAGCCCTCGTAGAAATTGTAATCTACATTTTCGTCTCAGATTTGCTGTAATTGGTTATTAGGATTCCCAGCCGCCAGAAAACTTACTATTTATTTAGGTCATAATATATTATAGTGGAGGTATAAAAAGTTCGGCCCGGCCGAACTTAGCACTTATTACTTGTTTTATTTAGAGGCAAGTAACCTGTATATCATTTGATTCAGCTTTTTCCAAGTTTTTCATAATTTCAATTAATCCTGACTTCAAATGTTCGTATGTACTCCTTCTATACTCAAATAATTATAACAAAAAATAGAAAATTGTCTTCTATAAAGCAAAAAAAGTAAATAGCAGTTTGAACTTTTGAACAGGTTCATGTGATGAAATAACAATGAATAAAAAACGGGGTTTTGTTAGACTCCTAGGAAGTGGAAAATTATCAGAAGAGGCTGTATTGGATGATTAGATAGTACATGAAGTTCCAAATTTATTTTATCAGTCCAATCAATAAAAAAATTAGTTTTGGCAAATTTAATGTAATTTTAAGAAGCTTAAAGATAACTTTTTACTTTTTCGAAGATTATATAAACACTAACACATTATCTAAGGTGAAGGGACCGATGCATAAATGTGACATTTACATTGAATAGTAAACAACATTTTCAGATTAACGGATATGCATAAATCCACTATAAGAAACATTTTTATTTGTTTTGTAGATCGTCAAAAGTAATTTTCGGTATGTCTTAGTCCCAATTTACATTAGGCGAGTTTACTTGCGGCAATTGTCAGTTTGTAGGTGAGAGAGGGGGCTGAGAGGCAAAGGGTTACCATATGCCTCACCTCTCTCTCCATCAAACTGACAATTGCCGCAAGTAAACTCGCCTAATGTAAATTGGGACTTATCATGTATTTTATTTTACAAAAACTTACATGCCTGGTGCCATCACAGAATGGTAGTCAAAAAATCTGTGAATATTGTGTAAAATGATATTAAGTTGTTCGTACAAAAACGAAGAAAAACTCGCCGCACCATAAAAGTGGCATGAGGAAACATCAATCAATCCATACACCTTAGAAAAAATGTAGTTGGCATATATTTTTATAATAATGTCTTGAAAGGCAATTCATCTGTTTTCATGTAAACAAAATAACTGTCGTTTTTATAAATTCACTATTGATTGAAGGCATTTGGAATACATGAATTGAATGTCGTAAGGTATAGAGTGCTAGAAATGCAAATACGAATAAGAGTGATTTGTAGCGGGGCATTGGGATAAACTGGAAATTCTCGTGTTACCGGCTTCATTGTTCTACGATATAAGTATACATACATATCACATTCTATTTTTGGATGGAAATGTTAAAATGTTTGGGTGTGAGATTTTTGCAGCAGTTATATTTTTCTTCAATTTTGTTGTATCTCTTTACTTTTACTGTGATTTCTTCGTAACCTTTTTGTTTTTTATATTCGCCAAGCACTGTATGTTTGTAAATGTTCCTACATACCTATTTCCTCTTGACATCGATGCTATTGATGGCGGTGGTCGTGCTATCCAAAGTTTTGTAAAAATTCTTGCAGTTGCTGTTGGCAATGAGACAAAACCATAAGTCATAGTCAGTTGATGTCAATCTCTTGGCAGATTGTCATATTATGGTAGCATAATGACATTACATCACACAAGCAATCGGGATTCCATTTATTCCTTATAAAGTAGAACATCAACTTTTAATGGAATTACTTTTGAAGAACATTGGGGCGGAGCAAATGTAAAGTTCATTGAACTGTGTGTGGGCTGCTCAAAACATTCCAAATATTTGCGGTATACATGTGTATATGCTCTGTACCAGATCCTATAAGAATATACTTTTTAATTTTTTGAAAAAAATTTTAAACAAGTAATGTTAAAAATTGTAGACTCTTGCAGTTTTTCGAACAGAGAATAATACATATGACCAAAGGTAAAAAAAAATAATAATATTGCTGAAGCCAAGGTTTGCACTATTGAAATACGCGAACTATTGCAGTATACCATTAAATGTGTCTACAGCTGGACGGAATGCAGCATTTTTAACAAAGCTCAAAAATTTGGCTATAAAAGTTAATTTGCGTGGTTGAAGCAAACCAGTTTTTTACTTTGTTATTTGATTGCCAGTTGCCACAAACGGTTGTTGTAAACCACAATTTTTTTTTTTCAATTCTTACTTAATATCCACAAAAATTTACAAATTATTCACTAAAGTTATGGTATATCACTAAACATATAGTATATATGACGCCTTAAATTAACAATGTTTCTCAATATAATTAATAGTGTTTTTATACGATTTTTTGAAACCTCCATAATTTTTTTTATTCCTTTATTTATTCCGCTTGGGAACATAGGGCTTCTACAAGAGAATTCCATCTTACTTTATCGTAACAATTATTTTTTAAATTTTCAAAGTTTGTGTTTTGCTTTTCCATTTCATGCAATATCGTTCATCGCCATGTGCTTCTTGGTCGTCCAGGACGTCTGCTACCTTGAGGGTTCCATTCTAGGGCTATTCTAGCAATACTATGCTGCGGCTTCCGTAGCGTATGGCCTATCCATTTCCACTTCCTTCTTGTTATTTGGCGGATTATAATATTAGCGCGCAATAACCAAAATTAGTATCTCGAACAGATTTGAGAACGCAATTTTATCTCCATAGTAGCTTCAACATTTTTTTATACCCTCAGCCTTTAGGCTAAAGAGGGTATTTACACTTTGATACGGCCAAAAATGTGCCTCATCGAAATAATGGTTTTAGACCCCAAGTATGTTTGTACGATATCCGTTTCAGACAATTTTGAGTCGATCTAGCAATGTCCGTCCGTCTGTCTGTCTGATGTGATTTAAGTTCGAAGATGGGCCATATCGGTCCACTCCTTCAGGTACCTCCCCCACAAAAGTTAAAAAATGTTCGGAAAAATTGTCCGCACGATAACTCTTGAAGGGAGTAACCGAATTAGTCCATACTTTGCACATCGTGACATTTCTACCAGACATAGATGAGGTTCCAATATGGACCCGATTGGTTCACTCTTTCGGGTACCTCCCACACAAAATTTTGCTTAAGTGCATTTTAAGGCCTGCTCTCGAATCGCTTTGATTTTTGTTGCAGCCACTTGTATTCACTACCCCCATTACGACGATATAATTTTTTTCAGGAGCAAGTCCATATATCCTCAGAAATCATCACGAAAACTGCAAACATCCCATATAATACCATGTGTCGTAGTTGGAGTGCACGATAACTCTCGAACGGATCAAGATATTTGGTTAAAATTTTGGGTCTTTCAATATTTTGTCCAAACTTAGTTTAAATTCGAAAATAGACCAGATCGGTCCACTCCTTCCGGTACCTCCCCCACAAAGGTTCAAAATTTTTCGCCAAGATTGTGGGCATGATAACTCTAGGAGGGAATAACCGAATTGAACCAAACTTTGCTATTGTTAATATTACTTTCAGGCATAGATCGAGTTCTAATATGGACTATATCGGTCCACTCATTTGAGTACCTCCCACACAAAATTTGGAAAAAGTATAGTTTAACAACTCCTCTCTGATCTTATTAATTTGTGAAGCAGCAGGTTGCACTTGCGGCCCCTGTTACGACGTTGTAATTTTTTTTTGTGGGAAAGTCCATACTTTCTGAGACAATGACCCAAAAAGGTCCAGAAAATCCTACCGGCACCAACTAAACTGGCTAATGTGTAAAATAACCCTTTAAGAGAGAAATCGATATAGCTGAAACTTTGTAAATTGAAAAGCAAAATTGTAATATATTTAAATTCAGAAAATTAAGTACAACATATTTAATTATATAGTTTGTAAGGAAAATATCCATATACTAATAATGAAGAAAAAAAAGTATTTCCTACAGATTTGTATTAGGTCCGAATATGTACTACATCGGATCACTCCTATGGGTACACTCTACCCAAAGTTTGAAAAAAATGCACTCGTCTTGGATCATACTGAATTTTGTTGCAACATGTAGTTTTTTTTGCGGCCCTTTCCATCCTGGAAAATTTTCCCAACAGCTAAAAAACCTACAGAAGTATTGTGTTAACTTTTTTTCTTCGGGTACGTGGCTGAGGGTATATCTCTGTCGGCTCAGCTGACTGATACTTTCTTACTTGTTTTTTTTTTTAATTTTTTTAAATGGAATACACTGTACAACACATTCAAGGTAATTTTGTGCAGACAACTTCTACAGTGGATTTTATGAAAGTACAGGCCCAATCGACAAACACCGAATTTTGGTTGTGTGTTGTTAGATCGGGTTTAGATTTTATGACCTCATCTAAACATGGCTAAATATTGACTTTATAGAGCAAATCGAGACAATATCTTTGAAACCAATTCTAATCTTGTTTAAACCTCTGAAGAAAACATGTAGATAATAGCATGAAGAAAATATTCCGAGAAAAATTCATCTCGGAAAACTGCATTTGTTGCTTCAAAATTGATAATATATCAAAAAAATCCTTTACATTTCGCAAATTGTTATACCCTCAGCCTTTAGGCTAAAGAGGGTATATACACTTTGATACGATGAAAATGTGCCTCATTGAAATAATGGTTTTAGACCCCAAGAATGTTTGGACGAAATGTGTTTCAGACAATTTGGAGTAGATCTAGTCATGTCCGTCCGTCTGTCTGTCTGTCCAGCTGGCTGGAGCGCACGATAACTCTCGAGCGGATTAACCGATTCGGTCCAAAATTTGGCCTTCGTAATATTTTGTCCAAACTTAGTTTAAGTTCGAAGATGGGCGATATTGGTGCACCGCTTCGGGTACCTCCCTCACAAAAGTTCGAAAATGTTCGAACATTTTGCGCGCACGCTAGCTCTTGAAGGGAATAACCGATTTGGTCCATATTTTGCACATCGTTTTGTTGTAGCAACTTGTATTCAATCCCCTCTATACGACGGTATAAGTTTCATCGGGGGCAAGTCCATACTTCCGGAGAAAATAGCCTGAAAGTTGCAAAAAACCCCTATGACAGCGTGTGTAGTGGTTGGAGGGCAAGATAATTCTCGAACGGATCTGCCGATTTGTTCCAAAATTTGGCCTTCGTAATATTTTGTTTAAACTTAGTTTAAGTTCGAAGAAAAGCCATATCGGTTCACTCCTTCTGATACCTCCCCCGCAAAAGTTCAAAAATGTTCGGAAAAGTTGTGCGCACGATAACTCTTGAAGGGAGTTATCGATTTGCTCCATTCTTTGTACATCATAATATATCTGCCAAATATAGATCAGGTTCGAATATGGACTATATTTGTCCACTCCTTCGGGTAATTCCCACACAACATTTCGGATAAATTATTTTTGAGACCTGCTCCCGAATCAATTAGTTTTTTGTTGAAGCAACTTGCATTCGCTGCCCCAAATACGATAGTGTATGCTTTTTCAGGGGCAAAGAGTCTAAGAGGGGTTAAGAGTCTGTTCGAGGATTCTGTGGAAATTTTTACCGAAGGTTTAATAGTGGCCCTGTTTACAGCGATATTATGTTTTTTTAGGCAAGTATGGTACAAACGTCCTATCTATCGATATTTCCGCAAATTTTTGATCGGTAATCCACTCCATTTTTTTCTCGGTTCATACGCCCAAAAGTGTTTCACTCCACACATGCTGAGGGTACACATCTATCGGCAAACCCGACTGATACTTTTTTAATTGTTCTTTGGAAGAAATATCTGCTGGAATGTTGTTTACAACTCTTCAGAACATTCTATTCTTGTTAAGTGCCTCTATCACGCTATTTATAGCACATTTTTCAGAGGAAATTTGGTAGATATATGAGCAACGCATTCAAATTCCAAATATGAAAACAGCCTTTGTGAACATTGCACATAGGTTTCAATCAGAAAATTTTTGGCCATTTTTGACCTATTTTTGAAGTTTCGAAATTTTTAATTTGTTCTGCACAGAATAATAAAAAACAAATCAAGTCATCTGAAAATAATTAGTTTTTGTAAATATCGTTAGTATTCGTTGATTGGCGCAGTACCAAAATTGACACCTTTTTATGTAAAAATAAAACAGACTTTGTACTGTAAAATATACAATTTTTGTTGTATTGCGTTGCTGCATAAATATACAGAAGTGAGACCAAAGTTATTATGAATCGGGAAGCTGTTAATGAGTACTTTCTTCTTCTTCTTTATTTGCACATCCGATGTTCGGATATATGCGATTATACAATATTTTTACAATTTTAAGTGATAAAGTGAATATTTTAGAACATTTCATATTAATTGAAGATCTCTATTTCTGGAATCTAGAAGGCTTCTTTCGTCTTGGAGTCCGGTCCAGGTTTGGATATTTTTCAGCACTTTCATAATATTTACAAAAAGAACGATGAAATTTGTAAAATTAGCGTAATAAAATCAATGTTTTATATATATTAAAAATTATTTTTTACAAATACTTTTTAAATATTCTTAAACTTTTAAAAAAATGTCCAAGTTTGTCCACCTCCAAATTGATTTTGGAAGATAGTTGGGGGACTGAACTAATAAATTGAGGAATAAATTATTGCTCAAATTTGCCACAGTTAAAACAAAGTGGATTTTTCTATTTTAAGATGGGAGAATTTTTTGTAAATACCTGTTGTGATTGTACGTAGTATCCAATTGAAATATAAAGATAATACGCACATCTATCAACCGATTTTTCTTAAAATTCATATTTAAGGGTTTCAGAGTGTAGAAAACAAGTATTATATATTTTTTGAAAATAGGTCCATTTTTTTGTCATAGCCCCCACATAAAAATACCGTCCGATTTTAGATATTTTTTGGATTTTAGCGACACTTTATGACCGATTCGGTTGAAATTTGGTATTTTGACCTCTTGGAACATATGAATCCTTCGTACCAAAAATTTTTAACATAGGTCAATGTTTTGGTTTAGACCCCACACAGCGGGACCACCCTGTTCAACAAATGTTGGCAGTTTATGGTCATTTTGGTCTATAAAACGTAAGAATTGCTGTTTGTACACATTTATTATAAATAATAATTAATTTCAATACTAAATGAACGTTGAAATAGTTTTGGCCAGAAAATTTGGATTTGGGACCATTGTGCATTGTTTGAAGTCTTGTAGAGGGTATGATATGAAATACAGCCTAAATAACTTGAACATTATAACCCTAAATGTTGCTGAAGACCGCGAAGTAAAATTCTTTTTAGTTTCTGAGGTAAAGCCCCGATAAGTGGAAGAAAGTGTCGTTTTAGCCAGGTTTAGATGAGGCTATAAAATCCAAACCCGATCTAACAAAACGAAACCCAACTAGGATTTTGAAAGCCTCAGTATGTACTTTCAGAAAATGCCCATTACTTTCAGAAAATGCCCATTAATTGTTCCACAAACATCCTATAAGGGACAAGGGAGACTTCTCTCATATCAATGAGTGCACCCCGATTCATATTACCTCAATGATATGGGACATACAGTTTATCGCCGAGTCCGAACGGCGTGTCTAAGACAACACTTTTGTAGATAAGTTTTACATTTCTGAAATACTCAAGTAATGTCGCCAACATTACTGAGGGGTATTTTGCCACCGTTGAAAAGTGTTTTGATGTTGCCTGGCCGGAGAATCGAACCCACGACCTTATGTGTGCAAGGCGGGTGTGCATACCATTGCACCACGGTGGCTTTTTTATTTTTATCCTCTACCATAACACTGTGTGTAATTCTTTGAGTCATATTTTATTAACCATATTCTAACTCCACCGAGTGATAGAACACCAAAAACGAGAAGACACGTGTCTCGCCGTTTTTCCCTATCTCCTCAACTTTCCCGGTTATGGGCCTCGAAAGGTTTGAGGGTTTGATGTAAAGAGGGTCATTTAGTGAGGACTATATCTTCCAAACCGTTAGGAAATTTGAATTTATCTCAGACGCAAAGTTGTAGCACTTGTCATAAAGAACAAAAATTGTGAACACATATAACCCATCAAACTTCATCTGCAAGGTCAAAATCGCCATGGTCAAATTTCTTTTAAATTTTTTCTCAAGTTTTGTTATACAGCTATCAAACCGATCAAATTTGAAGCAAACAACCAACTACAAAAATATACCTCAGATCCCAATAAACATCTTTCTAGAATATTCGAACTCTGTAGAAACGGATCTTAATGGTCAAAATAGCAAAACAATTGCGATTTTTATCCTCTTTTCTCGGCTGCTGCTCCGTAGATACTAAACCGTTCAAAATTCAAGAAAACAATCAACCACAATAGTGTAGCAAAGGCTTCAATAAACAACTTTCTGGAATATGCGAAATGTCTGTGAACGGTTCTTAATGGTAAAAATAGCAAAAATCTTTTGAAAATATCCAATTTTTATACTTTTTTCTCCGACTCTGGTCCAAAGATACGCAAACGCCTAAAAATTAAGGATACAGTCAACTACAAAAATGTACTTGATGGATTATGTGTGTTCACAATTTTTGTTCTTTAAGACAAGAGCTACAACTTTGCCTCCGAGATAAATTCAAATTTCCTAACGGTTTGGAAGATATAGTCCTGACTAAATTACCCTTTCTACATCAAAGCCTCAAACTTTTGGAGGCCTATAACCGCGAAAGTTGATGAGATAGGGAAAAACGGCGAGACACGTGTCTTCTCATTTTTGGCGTTCTATCACACTGCGGTGTCAGAATATAGTTAATAATTTTCGTGTTGCACAATGTAATATGGAGGGTATAAATATGTTTGCCATTCTGTTTGTATCACATCCAAATATTAACCGAATATATTCATGATCAGCAAAAAAGTTCTTAGTCGATATAACCGTCTGTCTGTAGAAATCAAGATACAGCTCGGAATGTTTAACATAGAGCTCTATAATTTGGTACAGAAGTTTCTATTACTACTATAATGTATGGTATTGAAAATGGTCTACATTGGTACACGTTTTTATAAAGTCCCCCGATTTTCGATATTTTGAAGGTTGTATTGGTATTTTATCTTCGTTGGGTGGTAAAATTTTCCACCAGTAATTTGTTGGCATCGGTCCACGTCTTCACATAGCCCCCATAAAGCGGTCTCTCGATTTTCGGTATTTTGCGTCATTATCAAACCGAAATGGGTAACATTTGGTATTTAGTCTTCGATGGGCGTATAAAAAATTCCAGAAGACAATTACGAGTATCAGTATAGGTCCATATTTTCATGTAGCTCCCAAAGAAAGGCACCTCCCGATTTTCGGCATTTTGAAATGCCTGAAGTTTGACATTTGGCTGAAATTTGGCCTTTAGTCAGAAATTTATCGGTATAGATCCACGTTTTGATATAGCCCCATAGAACGGTACCTCTAGATTTTCAGTATTTTGAGGGTTTAAGCTGCATTATCATACTGAAGTTGCTAAAATTTAGTATTTAGTATTCATTTTGGTTTCCTAAATTTTCCGCAGAAATTTGTCAGTTTTGATAGTTCCCATAGAACGGTATTTGGAAGGTTTTAGTCAATTAATTTTTTCGATATGACTTATATTCGACATTTAGTTTTTTTTTCACAGAAATTAGGTCCCCGTTTAGATATAGCCCATATAAGAGGGTTCCTCCTGATTTTCGATATTTTGAAAGTTTTAGCCACATTATCTGACCGAATATAGCACGCCGAACGGTTACGCGTAATCCTAGAGGAATAGGAAAAATTCTGTATATGATCTTCGTTGAGGATATACAACATTCCTGTGAAGAATTGTCGGTGTAGGTGTACGTTTTGATATAGTCCGCATAGAACGGTTTTTCCTAATCTTCGGTATTTTGAAGGTTTAACCAAATTATCTAACCAAAATGGATGAAATTTGGTTTCGTTAGGTTTAAAAAACGTTTCCGCTGAGAATGGTCGATACACATCCACCTATTGATATAGCCCCTCAAAAGGGGTATTGGGAGTTCTCAGCGATACCGCTCGATGTCACTGTAGCGACTGTTAACTGATTTTTTTGATTCTCAATGGATAAACAATCTCCACGGAGAAAATGTTCAATTACCTTTTGGAATATTCCCAATATGAAGGTACCTGCAGCTTTTACGTAGTTCGAAGGTCGAATTCTCATCGTCCAAATGGAATGACTGTAACATGGAATTTCGGATTCTGAACGGGTAGAAAGCACAGATGTCTCATTGTTATTAAACCTTGTTGCGGAAGAGCTTAGTACTTCAATACGACTCGTCGTGGAGGGTAGCAGCCGAACTTAATGCCGTTATGACTTGTTTATTTTTAGAATACAATGTATCTTTTACTGATGAGGTCAGATTCTTATTTATGTATATTTCAAACACACCAGGTAATTGCAAAACAATTTCCAATATCGTGCTCCAAACAATGTTTGAGTACTTTCTCATTAGAGCTTGGTATGTTCGTAATGGGTTGGTTTGTGGCACAGAATATCTGCAACTTATTATTTGTTTTGCGACAATTTTATGCTTTTTGGATTTGGAATTTATTATTTTTGTTGATGTGTTACTGAGTTTGTGGGTACTTTGCTAAACACAAATGTTTGTCAATTATGTCATGGTATTAATTCACATTAACAACGTTAGTGCACAACTGACTTTGCGTATCACAACTGGTGTAGCAGTAACATAACAATTGTAAAACTGAAGGGTAAGAATAATGTCACATACTCATTTTTGTTCTGTTTCTGTGTTTTTTGCATTTTTCACGCATTAATAAACCATGAATTAATTCTCCAACCTCGTAATAGTGCGGTTTTGTCAACATTTGTAGATTTCATTTCGAAAGGTGAAAATCGTAAATTTGACTTCCTGTTCATTTGGAAATTGGCGTAATTCATTCCATATCAGTGAACAATTTCAATATAAATCCTTCTGCAATGCGCAAACAGAAAAATTGCCAACAACGGAATACCTGGTGTTGTTGTTGTTGAGAATATGGGAGTCGGTGAAGCGTGTAATTACCAATAGAAGGGAGCAATATGTTGAGTATTATGACCAATAATTAAGATTTACATCCGTGATGCTTACTTCTTTTAAACTAAAAATTGAATATATTTTAAGAATTTTGAAGCAATTATGAAAAAGTGGAATTTGTTCACTATTACTTATTTCACTTCTTCGATTTATTTTTCAATAATTATTTTTGTTCATTGACGGGAAAAACACGAACTTATTTTATAACATGGTGTTGTATCAACAATCATACCCTTAGTTTTAGTTTAGCTTTGTTCACCAACAAACGCAAAAATAAGTAGACACTTCTGTACATTTAATGGAAATTTGTCTGCATAGTTAGAAAAGTTCATTACTCCGTAAAGTTTGAACAAAATATTGATTGTTTAAATTAGCAATTTCTTCTATCTCGGTAAAAATGATGTCCACGTGTAGACAGAAAGATGATGCTTACTTAGCTAAATTTTTATTAGGAGTTAATACAAATTTTCAAGTTCAATATTATATAATAATTGTTCCACAAACATCACAGGCGAGACAAGGGAGACTTTTCTATATCTTTTTATTGTTGTAATTATTTTAATTAAATTTTATACCAACAACATTTTTGTTACATTTGGTTACATATTTATTGCAGAAACACACAAACATTTTATTTGTAAATTGTTATGGTTTTATGAAGAAATTTGTTAATGTCTCTAAAGATGTTGGTCTAATTTAAATTGTGTTGCTAATAACTTAAATCAATCCTCGGTACTGGTATGGAGTGTTAGAATTGCTTGCATATTTGTGGCCTAAAAACAAATCAAACCATATAAAAATAGTAAAATTTTCTGATGAATCCGTGATTCTGAAAATAGACAAATTCAACGGTTGTGTTTAGTAATACAAAATGTAAAAAATATAAATCTGCATACTAAACAATTTAATAAGTCAATATTGTATGATTTATATCCAAATAAATACAATAGCCTTTCTTTCGTCATCACATTTTTTTTTACTTTATAGCCTTTTAACATAAGCCGTCCAACGGAACAATTCAATTCGAATGCAGTATTGAAAGCATCTTCAGTTGTTAGTTTCTCACCAATTCTCCACATTTTCCACAAAACACAATTTATTTTTCCTTCAAGAATCTTTCAAATATATCGTCCACGACAACATCAATATTTTTCACTACAAAGTCATTATGGTTACTTAATACCACTTGAGAGCAATTTATTCTGGCGACACTTCGCTACGTATTCTTGACATTGTGTGTCCACAATTTTCCAATTCAACTGAAAGCGATAATGGGATTCAGCATCACTCAACTTCGTTGCATTGTCAGTTACTGGGGTGAAGATGTTTGGTTTGGAAAAATGTCAAAGATGACAAAACGGAAGACCGTGACCACCATCAACCATTATCTGTGAAATGACAACTACGTCTTGATGTCCTCTTTGATGCTTTCGTTGATCTCAACTCCATTGGCCATTGGGATGGGTTTGTTACAAAGTTGCAACTAAGCCAAATGCAACATCAATAAGATATTACGTTTCGTTGTTAAGAAAAAAAAATGTATAATATTGAAATGCTGTATGTGATGACTTCCTCATAAAGAGAAAGGGAGTGGTTATTGCTTTTGTAATTATACCCTCGACAACTGACGGTTATATTAAGGTTGTTTTCCGATTGTAACAGAAAAATAATTAAAAAAAATGTCCCACTAATAAATTAAAGTTGTTTTAATAAAATATTTAAAAAACGACTATGGGATTAAGCCTGACTGTTTTGAAAAACTAATTATTCAAAAACGTCAATTGTTTATGTCAATCTTGACAGTTTGGCATCTAATAATGTGTTATTAACAGTAACTTGAAAAAACCACTTTGCAAAAAAATTGAATTTACTTGTGACCATTTTCGTCCGATCATTGTTCATAACTTTCGACGTGGATAGTCGCGGCAAGAATGCAACGATCAGATTAAATCATGTCGATAAAGGATCATCTTAGAGTACTATGGAAAACTGGTTTAATGAATTCAATCGTGGCCGATACTCATTAAAAATCGTAGCCAAAGTGGCCGTTGTGCCAGAAAAAAATTAAACTGTACCTGAACGAATAATGCAAGATATCCATGTTATATAAAATGTGAGATAGATGCATATTTGTACATTTCTTTCATTTTACCTGGCCGCAAAAATTGATTTTTTTTCGTTTGATCCAACACAATTTGGCAATCGCTCAAAAAAGGCTCTTGACTATTTGCGAAAAGAAATTATGAAGAATAATCTTTCATTTATTAATTACAAGCAAAATACCCGCTACTTTGCATGCTGAAAAGGAATAATATACAAATAAACAATATATAATATGGAGAACAGTGAAAATCTTGATGTACTAATACCTATTTGAATTGATATTTAATTTCATTTAAGTACTGTTCGTACACGTTTTATTCGAATTTCAACAAAGACCTCTAAACTTCAACAGCGGCCTACATTTTAAATTACAGTCTATTTGCCTAGACGATACGAATTCAAATTCGTTCGAATTACTACCACACTCCTGCTTTTTAGGAAATGTTTGTTTGATTGAAAATAAAAACAGTTAAAATATTTTTCAAAAAATATAAATTTTTTTAGTGTTTCGAACGAATGTGTATTCGAATCGACTTAGTGAAACAGGCCATATGTTTTATGAGAACTGTATGGGTATTTTGAAAATTTTATACACATATTTTTTATCCACATTTTCCAACCGATGCACAGTGCGAAATATGAGCACTTTAGTGGAACTTTACTAATAACTTTTAATGTAAAGGACGTAGGTTACTAAAATGTTGCAAACATGTTTCTTATGTATGTGGGCAGCATGGGGCTCAATATGGGCCAGATAGACCCGCGGTTTCCAGTAGCCTCCATATAACGGTGTCGCTACTTTTTACGTATAAAATGCATTTTTCAATCGATTTTGCTGCAAATTTATATATCGTGGTTTTAGTGGATAGAAAACTTCTCTACAAAATATTTTCACGATAGCATCGCGATTTCGTATATCCCCCTATCGAAATATTTTGAATGTTTAGCATTTTCCATTTATAAGCACAACTTGACATTTAATGTTCGCAGTAGCAGAAAACATCCAAACAAATATTATCCACATATATCCCCGACTTGCTATTGCCCCCAAATAATAGGTCCCCCAATTTAGGATATATTTTAGGTGTTAGATTATTATTGCCAACTAGGTTAGTTTATTTTATATTTTGTATACAATGAAGAGAAATTGTTATAATAAAGCAATTTGCAACATGCTTTGGGCCTAACCGTCCCTCTTTCGAGCATCTACATGCATTACAAATAATGATTAGAAAACATATACTTTAGATATTATATTGTCATTAAAGTAAATACATTTTGTTTCCTTTTTTTAATGTACACAGTACTAGCGTGTAGATGAGGGTGCAGAGTTTTTCCAAATTTCTAAGATGCTTTCTCCACTATCATTTACGACGCACAATCGAATTGGTACCATTTATATACTAAACATACTGTCATCAGAACTTTGTATGTCTGTAAACTTTTGCCGATAACTAAACTGCTCATCTCCATCACAACGCCAATTTAAGATAATATTTAATTTTTCAAAACTTGATAGGGAACTTAGAATCCCTTCTAGCTCTGAACAGAGTCTTGTTACAGTATGGTTTACAAACGACTGAACCGATACTTCAGCTGAAACTTCTGTTACAGTAATGTCCATAGGATAGCATAACCGCCTTGCCTCCCTTACTAAATAATACGGTGGATACAAAGTGCAACCCTGATTTTCAGCTTGATCTCTAACAGTGTTATATTGGTTTGATGATAAGTTGGCATCGATGAGTAGCGCCAGAGCCTCGTCTGGTGTTAATTTTGGTGAACATTTTGATGAAGATTTCCGAGTCTTTTTAATTGAGCTGCCCCTTTCTGGAGAAGCAAATGATAGCTCCCTTACTAAAGCTGCAGAGTTTCGTTTTCCTGATTGGTATAGGCTTGTAGAAGTTGCTTTAGCTAACTCCTCGTAGCTAGTTGTCTGCACAATGTGTTTTACTTTTCTGGTTTGAACTTTTGGATGACAATTTTTAAATTCTTTTATAGGTTTCCATGCATTTGTACTACTAAGAAATCCATCATTTACCGCCTTCGAAAATTTAACGTTACATCCAAGCCATTTAGCATTTTTATTGCTACAAAAATCAAATATCGACCAAATTTCTTCCATTTTTTCTTTATAGTATTAATTACAACAGCAAGAGTAGTTTTCAAACTACTAAGAGCATCATTTGTTAGATTTGGCGAACCCATTTTTCTACAACAAAACCAACAATAGCTTCCAATGTCGGTTCTTCTCTCCATTTTTGAAAAATACTGTTATATGGTATTTTCGGGGTCATACTGAAAATCATGGCATATTACTAAGAATCGCAAATAATCGCAGCTAATTTTTTAATTTTCCAATAGAGGAAGTTCCTACCTTTCAAATGATATAAATTTTAGTACGCTGGTCCACGCTGGGTATAAAGAAGTCTTCCAAAGAATATATATGTAGGATTTTATTAAAACACATGTAATAATTTTAGTGAATTATTTAAACATTGCTTTATTTATTATAAAATCCTAACAATAAGTTTTCGGAATTGATGTTCCTTGCTTTGCTTGTTCAACAATGGAAACCATTGTAGCTGCCAAAAATGTATTTTACAAGAATGGACGAGACTACAAGTGGCTCGACTGCCGATTGCAAAGTGATTAAATTTGAGATTCACTCTATTTAAGTACAACTCATGAGAATCCTCTAGAACCATATATTTTAATTAGTACTTTACAGTTGCTTAAACTAGTAGTATTAAATATATTTTACAGTGTTGCATTTCGTCAGTTAAAGTTTAAATTTTAAGATCAATCACAATATTAATTCACAATGACAAATAAAAATACAAAAGCTTCCAAATTGTTAATATTAAAATATAGATGGCGGGCTTACATTTTATATTTTACATGTAGAGTTGTATTTTAATGTTATACCACTATGTGTAATAAGTATATTATACCCAGTTCCCACATATATATTTTTTCCCAAGAACTTATTAAAAAGCAATTTTTCTGCGGACGAATAACACAAAAACTAAATCATACTTTGCAATTCTGTAAACACCAAAAAATCACAATTTCCTCCAAAATACAAGAAGAACGAAAAGTCATAGCCTACTGGATTACCATTTGTTACTATCGTTTTATTAACTTAAGTAAATCGATTTGCTATTTATAAATAAAAAAATAATGAATATAAAGCTCAACTTTTACGTTAATTTCTGGTTGTTTCGCGGGGAAAATTGCAAAATTAAGTATGAGGTATTTATGGTGGGATACTTACCTATGGATTTTCATATGAATATCATGATTTGTACGTACTTCAAAATTTGAGTAAAGTTCCACTAAAGTGCTCATATTTCGCACTGTGCGATGTTTGGAATTTGTGATATCAAAATGTAGAATACCTTTATTGAAAAGATGTTACAACAGTTAATTTTTGAGACATTTTATTTTAGGCCTTTTTGTTCTCAGAGTGTAAAACCCTTCTTGTAAAATGACCTTAGCTCAAATTTCACAGTTTTAACTCTACTTGTTCACATAATACCAATGGTATCACATGTAGGAACCTTTTATACATTTAAAGGTGGTTTTGAATAAACATTCTGATCCTGATCCTCTGAACCTAACAGTGATTCTCATAACAAATTTAACTCAATATCAGTGCTTCCATATTTAGTATTATTTAATACTTCTAGTACACTTATTGTACGACCACCTCTAACAATGAACCTTACAAATAAATAATAAATCGGTATTTCACTCCTATTCCTTAGCCCAATACCAAAATTATTGCGATTTTGTACTTTTCACAAACTAATTTTATAATTCCAGCTTCAATGCTACACCCAACGTCTAATTTAATCCCATTTAGTACATTTCCTATTTCTCAATAAATCAGCCAGCCCTCAGCCTAATTTCAGAATTTGTATGCATTTCAAAAAATCCTTATCTAAACACCAACATAAACCCTCATACAACAATTCGAAATTCCATTTATATACCTTCATGCAACACCAAACTGGTACCAAATTTAGTACTTATAATATGTACTAGCAAAATGCCCGCTACTTCGTATGCGGAAAAGGAATAATATACAAATAAACAATATTTAGTATGGAGAACACTGAAAATTTTGATGTACTAATGCCTATTTGAATTGATATTTAATTTCTTTCAAGTACTGCTCGTACACGTTTTGTTCGAATTTCGAAAAAAAACCTCTACACTTCAACAGCGGCCTACATTTTAAATTCCAGTCCATGTTTTATTAGAACCGTATGGGTATTTTGAAAATTTTATCCACATTTTCCAACCGAATTTCGGAATTTGTGATAGCAAAATGTAGAAAACCAGTATTCAGAAGATGTTACCCTATATAACAGTTAATTTTTGAGACATTTTATTTTAGGTCTTTTTTCAGGATGTAAAAACCTTCTTGTAATGTAAAGCATTAGCCGCATAAATCTACCTTTTCAAATGAACTTACTATAACGTTCAGAATAGACAACAACGATAAAAACAATTTTGTTGAAAAGGTACGTATTCAGTACAATTTTTAAAATCCACTACCTTAACTCAAATGCTACAGTTTTAGTTCTACTTGTTCACCCAATGTCAATGGTATTACATGTAGAAACCTTTCATACATTTAAAAGCGGATTTAAATAAACATTCTGATCCAATCTCATAACAAATTTCATTTATCGATTCACCCAATACCATTGCTTCAATATTTAGTATTATTTAATACTTCTAGTATACTTATTGTACGACCCTCTCTAACAATGAAACTGACAAATCAATAATATATCAGAATTTCACTTCTATTCCTTTGCCCAATACCAAATACACCCAACGTCAAATTTAATAGCGTTTATTACATTTCGTATCCAGCCCTCAGCCTAATTTTAGAATTTGTATGCATTTCAAAAAATCCGTATCTAAACACCAACACAATCCCTCATACAACAATTCGAAATTCCACCTATGTATGTATATCCGTCATGCAACACCAAACTGGTACCAAATTTAGTACCCTTAGTAGGTATAAGTTTCAAAAATTACTTCCTTTTATCCAAAACTATATCCCAACAGCGATTTAGTATTTTTCGTATACATTAGTACGAATTTCCAAAAATTCCTCTCTATCTCCACTCTAAACGTCAACTGTTATACTAATACCGAATTTCACAATTTCAGCTCTACCCCTTTACACAATAACCATTAGGATCAAATTCTGTGCCATTTAGTAATTTTCGTACACACCCTACACACCAACAGCGGCTATAATACCAAATTTCCGAATTTCACCTCTATTCATAATACCATTAATACTTTTCGTATGAAAGTACGAATTTCAATAACTATCTCCAACAGTAATTGTGAATTTCAGGATTCCACCTCTATCCGCGCACCCAAATTTAAATCGTACCAAATTTAGTACCATTTAGTTTTTTTCGTACCCATAAGTACGAATTTCCAAAACTTCCTCAATCCCACACTCCAACAGTAACCTTTACTCGAAATTTCAGGATTTCAGCTCTATTCGTTCACCCAAATATAAATTGTACCAAATTTAGTACCATTTAGTACTTTCCGTACCCATAAGTACGAATTTCCAAGACTAAGTCTATCCTACAGTCCAACAGTAATCTTAATTCCAAATTTGAAGATTCCAGCTCTATTCGTTCCCCAAAATCCAAATTGTACCAATTTTAGTACTTATCGTACACATAAGTACGAATTTCCAAAACTTCCTCAATCCTACACTCCAACAGTAACCTTAACTCGAAATTTCAGGATTCCAGCTGTATCCGTCCACCTAAATATAAATTGCACCAAATTTAGTACTTTCCGTACCCAGAAGTACGAATTTCCAAAACTACCTCAATCCTACACTCCATAAGTAAGCTTAATTATAAATTTCAGGATTCCAGATCTATCTGTTCACCCAAATCCAAAATGTACCAAACTTAGTACCATTTAGTATTTTCCGTACCCATAAGTACGAATTTCCGAAACTACCTCAATCCTACACTCCATACGTAATCCTAATTCCAAATTTCAGGATACTTTCCGTACCCATAAGTACGAATTTCCAAGACTAAGTCAATCCTACAGTCCAACAGTAATCTTAGTTCCAAATTTCAGGATCCCAGCTCCATTCGTTCCCCCAAATCCAAATTGTACCAAATTTAGTACTTTTCGTAACCATAAGTACGAATTTCCAAAACTTCCTCAATCCCACACTCCAACAGAACCTCAACTCGAAATTTTAGGATTCCAACTCTATCCCTTCACTCAAATATAAATTGTACCAAATTTAGTACTTTCCGTACCCATAAGTACGAATTTCCAAAACTACCTCAATCCTACAATCCATCAGTAATCTTAATTCCAAATTTCAGCACTATCCGTTCAGCCAGCTCTATCCGTTCACCCAAATCCAAATTGCGTACCATTTAGTACGTTTCGTACTCCCTAAGTACGCATTTCCAAAACTTGATCAATCCTACACCCCAATAGTAATCTTAAATCAAAATTTCAGGATTCCAGCTCCATCCGTTCAAGTAAATCTAAATAGTACCAAACTTAGTACAATTTAGTACTTTCCGTACCCATAAGTACGAATTTCCAAGACTAACTCAATCCTACACTCCAAAAGTAATAAAATTCCAAATTTCAGGATTCCAGCTCTATCCGTTCTCCCAAATATAAATTGTACCAAATTTAGTACATTTAGTACTTTCCGTTCCCATAAGTATGAATTTCCAAAACTATCTCAATCCCACACTCAATCAGTAACCTTAATTCGAAATTTCAGGTTTCCAACTCTATCCGTTCAAGTAAATCTAAATAGTACCAAACTTAGTACCATTTAGTACTTTCCGTACCCATAAGTATAAATTTCCAAGACTAACTCAATCCTACACTCCAAAAGTAATAAAATTCCAAATTTCAGGATTCCAGCTCTATCCGTTCTCCCAAATATAAATTTACCAAATTTAGTACATTTAGTACTTTCCATTCCCATAAGTATGAATTTCCAAAACTATCTCAATCCCACACTCAATCAGTAACCTTAATTCGAAATTTCAGGTTTCCAACTCTATCCGTTCAACTAATTTTAAATTGTACCAAATTTAGTACCATTTAGTACTTTCCGTACCCATAAGTATAAATTTCCAAGACTAACTCAATCCTACACTCCAAAAGTAATTAAATTCCAAATTTCAGGATTCCAGCTCTATCCGTTCTCCCAAATATAAATTGTACAAAATTTAGTACCATTTAGTACACATAAGTACGAACTTCAAAAATAATTTCCTTATATCAACACCACTTCCCAACCTTGATTTCCATACCAAATATGAACATTGTAGCTATATCCGCTCAAAATATACAATTGGTACCAAATTTAGTAACTTTTCGTACACTTATAAGTCGAGTTTCCAAAAACCCTTTGGTACATCTTTCTAAATCTCCATCAGTTACCCTCATTCCAAATTTCAGAATTCTAGCTCTTCCCGTTTGCATAATACAAAGGGTACCAAATTTAGTACCTTTTAGTACTTTTCGTACACTTCTAGGTCGAATTTCCAAAAACCCAGCCTTATCTCACCCCTACACATCGACAGCAACCCACAGTCAAAATTTCAGCTTTCTAGCTTCAGCGGTTTCGTCTGGGCGATGATATGTCAGTCACTCAGTCACTCACTCACTCACTAAACTCTTTTATATATATAGATAAGTTTCAAAAATTACTTCCGTATATCCAAAACTATATCCAAACCGCGATTTAATATTTTTCCTATACATAACTTCCAAAACTTCCTCTCTATTTCCAGTATAAACGCCAACTGCTATACTAATACCGAATTTCACAATGTCAGGTCTACCCCTTTACACATTAACAATTTGAACCAAATTCTGTCCAGTTTCATTTAATTCATAATTTTCGTACACTTATTGTACGTATATCCACAACAACATTCATATCTCAACCTTACACACCAACACCAAATATCCGAATTCCTCTACTCATAACACAATTAATACTTTTCGTATGAAAGTACGAATTTCAATTACTATCACCACAATTCCGACTTTTTAAGGATTACACCTCCGTTACCCAAATCTAAATTTGTAAAAATTGGTAAAATTTAGTGCCGTTTTGTATTTTTCGTAACCACAAGTACGTTCCAAATTTCAGGATTCCAGCTATTTCCGTTCACCCAAATCCAAATTATACCATATTTAGTACCATTTATAACTTTTCGCTGACATAGGTACGAATTTAGTACTTTTTGTACACATAAGTATGTATTTTAAAAACTACACCCATATCTCAATCCTACATTTCAACGGTAATCTAAATTCCAAATTTCAGGATTCCCACTCTATCCGTTCTCCCAAATCCAATTTGTACCAAATTTAATACCATTTAGTACTTTTCGTACACATAAGTAAGAGTTTCCAAAACTACACCTACCAAATTTAGTACCATTTATTACTTCTCGTACACATAAGTACGAACTTCAAAAACCATTTCCTTATAATAACACCACTTCCCAAACTTTATTCCCGTCCAAAATATACAATTGGTACAAAATTTAGTAACTTTTAGTACACTTATAGGTCGAATGTCCATTCCAAATTTCAGAATTCTAGCTCTTCCCGTTTGCCTAGTACAAAGGGTACCATATTTAGTACCTTTTCGTACCTTTCTAGGACGAATTTCCAAAAACTCAGCCTTATCTCACCCCTACACACCAACAGCCACCCACAGTGAAAAAAAAAACTTTCTAGCTTGAGCGGTTTCGTCTGGGCGATGATATGTCAGTCATTCACTCACTCACTGAGCTCTTTTATATATATGTATATAGATGAAGAAATATAATCGCGGTGCTTCAAATGGAGTTTATAAGATCGTGACAGACGACAAAATCGACATTTAGGAGGTTGTCAGATTTTTTTTATTGTCCGATTCAGCTGAAATTTGGGGAAGAAAATTTTTTTTTAACCGTAGGAAGAACACTGTTGCTTTTGGTGAAAATCGGTTGGGATTTGGATATAGCTCCCATATATATGTTCGTCCGATTTAGGGTATTTTGTCCACTAGACATTCAAATTCTATCCAATTTTAATGAAATTTGGAAAATGTAGCCGAATTCAATCTTGAAATAAGTGTGCCCAATTATACTGAAATCGGTTCCGATTCGGGCGAACATATATATGGCAGCTATATACATCCCATATATATCGACACCTCCAAATAATAGTATGCTAAGTCTAAAAAGTGAGTTTTGCAAGAGAAGCTCTCAAAGTTTGGAATTTTTTTTGAACTTCAGTACTATGCTAAGTCAATATTTGTTTATAACTTCTGTTCGGATTGACCGATCACTACCAAAATTAGACAGAATGTAAGTTAAAGGACGTTCGACACCTCCAAATAATAGTTTGCTAATTCTTAAAAGCGAGTTTTGCAGGACAAGCTCTAAAAATTTGGAAATTTCTTTGACTTTCAGTACTATGCTAAGGAAATATTTGTTTATAACTTCTGTTCGGATTGTCCGATCATTACCAAAATTTGACAGAATTTAAGTTAAAGGACGTTAAATATAAAAATGAAAAGAACTTGAAAACATGCTAAGTCGACTTAGCATACTATTGTTTGGAGGCGTCGATATGTTCGCCGGATTTCACGTATTTTTTGCACCAAACACTCAAAGTATGCCCAATTTTGATGAAATTTGGAAAAATGTCATTAAATTGGAACTAGAAATAAGTGTGCAAAATTATATTGAAATTAGTACAGATTTGCATATAGCTTATGTATACATGTTTGACGTATGGAATTATACAGACATTTTGAAGAAATTTGGAAAATATAACGTAATTCGGTCTAGAAAACATATCGACAAATTATATTGAAATTGTGGTGGTGTGGGTATCATGTAGTCGGCTCCTCCTGACTTTAATGCTTTTCTTACTGTTTTTGTTGCGGAGGCGGTACGTGAAGATATGACTCGAAATTGTCATTTTGGGAGTCATTTCTTCTTAATAGATATCGTGCTCACTAGTCATTTCAGTTGGTCGCCGTATAATTTAGAGCTTTTGCACTACTAAGTCACGAAACATTGACTTGGGCACGAAAAACATAATATCGGTGTAAACAGGACCACAAAGAGTAGCTTCGGTATAAATTTCAAAAGGATCTTAAACAAATATGTAGAACTTTTGTGGGGGGAGGAAGTTAAACAAAATTTGCACAAAATATTACGAAGTCCAAGTTTTGGACCGAGTCGGCTGATCCGTTCGAGAGTAATCGTGCGCTCCAAATACTACAAGTGGTGCCATAGAGTTTTTTTACCGCATTCGTGAAATTTTCTCAGGAAGTATGGACTCGCTCCTAAAAAAATGAGGTCAGCGAATACAAATTATTACAACAAAAATCAAAGAGATTCGAGAGGAGGTCTTAGACTGCACTTATCCGAAATTTTTTGTGGAAGTTACCCGAAGAAGAACACCTATGTAGACCATATTTGGACCTATGTCTCATAGAGATATTGCAATGTGCAAAGTATGGAGCAACTCGGTTACTGCCTTCGAGAGTTCTCGTGCGTCCCATTTTAGTGAAAAGTTTTGAATTTTTTTGGGGGAGGTACCTGAAGGAGTGTGCCGATATAACTCATATTCGAATTTAAACTTAGCATGGGCAAAATATTACGAAGAAATTTGGTTGGATTCGGTTGATGCATTCGGAGTTATCGTGCGCACCAGCCAGATAGACAGACGGACGGACATTGCTAAATCGGCTCCAAATAGTTTGAAACGAATTTCGTCCAAACAAAAGGGTCTAAAACCATTATTCCAATAAGGCACATTTTTGATAGTATCAAAGTCTATATACACTCTTAAGCCTAAAATCTGAGGGTATAAAGATTCTCTTTAGACTATTTTAAAGTTATCAGTTACTTGGGCGACTATCCTAACCTTGGCGAATAACTTGGTTTGTGTTTTAGAGTACTCCAATTTTACTCATTAACTTTTTGTATAATATTCACTAGCTTGGTGTTGATAAGATATTACGATGTCCGAAAACTCGTGTGGTACTGGTCAGGGCATTTCTATAATTATCTATATCTTCGTATATAATTTCGTCGCTATTCCGCATTATTTTATTTACATAATTTTTTATTAACAATAATTATGTGCATTATGCTAAATATTTAAAATGGATCTGTTAGATGGAATGGGTTTCATCAAATCCTTTTCAGACAATACATTTGAAATACCAACCCCCACACACACACACAAATCATTACATCCTTCACGTCATTGGCATACAAAGTTGTTGACATGCCCAACCATTGAAACTTTTCAAATAAAAGTTGAAATACTGGCCCATTTTATTTCTTGAATGACCAATTTTTCACTCTTTTATATTTGTTGAAAAAAGTTCCCAACAATTTAACAGACATTTACACAACCCCAACAACACTGTCATAGCCCTATATGTACTCCGAGTACATTTTTAAGTTTGGGTAACAGAATTAACCTACGGGACGAAGTTCAGTTTGTTATAATCCTCTTTATACACTTCAGACCCGACTGACCTTTTTTCAAAGTTTTCCACTCTTCTGCATGGGGGAAACAACTATAGATTTTACTACACACTCCCTGTGCAGGCTTAAAATAAGGTCGCTCAAGCGAATGATAACACTTGCTCAGGTGGAAAATTTGCAGTGTCATTCCTTGAACCGACATACATACATAAGTATACGGAGTGAGTGTATACTCGTACTGGTACTAAATGGTACAGGAATTTTTGTATTGCTTTTAAATGGTTTACAAGACGTTGAATAATGGTCAGCCTGTATTCGAAATGAACCTTATACGTTGTTAGAATCCAGCAAAAGTATTGCCAAAGAAGAAGAGAAATATCGACAAGTTAAAGGAATGAAGACAATAAAATAACAGCTAAAGTTGTACAACTTTATTTGAAATTTGAACTGCAAGGAAGCCAAAATAACTAGAAGGATAACAACAACAATGCAATGCTATAAAAGGGGAGTAGAAAATAGTGTTAAATATACCGACAATGGATACTAAAATGTTCACTAGATGGAAGAAGTAACACAGAACAAAGAACACACTTATTTCGAAGAAACGTTCAGTTTGTCCTTAACGCTATTAACAATATTTCCAAAGAATGGGATATACGATATAGGAAACGTACTTGTCATATCTAATAAAAGTCACCTCAAAAAAGTTTTCATCTACATCAAGTTCCACACAACCAAAAGCCTCAAACCGCAGTTTACACACTCATCGTCAGCTACTGTCAGCTGTCATATTGAGCGAGGGCAAACATACAAATGGCGAACACAGACTGTATTTGCCTTTTATAGCTTCTTTTGCCAATTTCATATTGGTCTCACGTGCAACAACTATAAAATTTGGCTGTCGTTACAATGAAGAAGCTTTTTTGTATATGTCGTCGATTGTGTGTCGGATAGGGGAATGCTTCCCAGATATGGGTGGTAAGACGGAAATCAAATACGTCTCGTGGACCAACAGGTAGCTGCGTCTGTTCTTAAGTAAAGCGGCAGCAAACAGCGTCTGAACTCCAGGAGGAGCGGCTGAAAACGTGAAGGAAAACTATAAACCCTTCAGAAGGCAACGGGAAACCACTGAAGTAATTTCCCTTGAAAATCATACAGTATGAACAACACAAATCAAAACAAACGGCCCTCAGTCTCCGGCCAAACGAGGGTGCTAAGAATCCCCGGAGGTAAAACCAACCAAAAGCTAAACATTGGAACCTGGAACGTCCGAAGTTTATACGAAATCGGTAAATTAAACAATACAATCAATGAAATGAACCGACTTGATATTGATATACTAGGTGTAAGTGAAACCTGGTGGACAGAATGCGGCGATTTTCAATCCCAAAATGTAATAGTATATCACTCAGGAAATATGGAAGGGATACACAGGAGAGGTGTATGCATTATTGTCAAAAAAAGCATTGCAGACTGTATAATTGGATTTATCCCCATGTCTGAAAGGACTATGATGATAAAAATCTCAGCAAAACCCTTGAATTTAAATATCATCCAAGTATATGCCCCTTCATGTGATGGAAATAATGACGAGGTTGAACATTTCTATGAAGAAATAAGTCAATTATTAAACATGACGAAGTCACATGAAATAACAATAGTTCAAGGCGACTTCAATGCCAAAGTGGGGAATGAAGAAGTAAATGGTATAACTGGAAGATATGGGCTTGGCGAAAGGAATGAGAGAGGAGAAAGATTAATTCAATTTTGTCAAGAGTTTAAGATGACCATAACTAATACAATATTCCGACTACACCCCAGAAGACTCTATACATGGAGATCACCATTAGATAACAGAAGGAATATCGTTCGAAATCAAATTGACTACATAATGATCAACAGCAGATTCAGATCTTGTGTGACCAAATGCTCAACGTACCCGGGAGCTGATGTGCCATCCGACCACAATCTGTTGATGCTCAACGTTCGAATAAAAATTGCAAGATTTAAGAAAAGGAAGAAAAAATCTCACAAGATAAATACTGAGATACTCAATAACTCATCAACCAGAAATGAAGTGAAGGTGCAAATCAATAATAAACTTGAAAACATAGATTCAAACGATGTAGAAAATATATGGAACAATGTCAAGGATACGATGTGCAAAATAACAAAAAAATATCTTGGAAACTGTACAAGAAGACCCCAAAATGAATGGATGAATAATGAAATTATGGAACTTCGTGTGGAACGAAGCAAATATAGGAATGTTGACTATGAACGTTACTGGGAAATCAACAAGGAAATCCGCACCGCTACGCGTGCTGCAAAAAATGCTCTATTGAATGAAAAGTGTAGAGAAATTGAACATCTACAAAATATTCACGATGATTACAATCTTCATAAAAAACTAAAAGAATCCGCAGGAGTGTATAAGAGAGCATCACCATCAGTACTAATGGATGACAACAATCGACCAATCTTTGAGCCATTACACATAAAGAAACGATGGAAAAACTATATTGAACAATTATTCACTGACGACCAACGGTCAAGATATGATAACAACATAAATACATCTTTAACGGGAAACCCAATTACCAAATCCGAAGTAGAATATGCAATTCAATCACTAAAAGATAGGAAATCAACCGGACCCGACGAAATTCCTTCTGAAGTCTTAAAATTAATAGATGGTGATAACATCTCACTCATTGTAAGACTTTTCAATCATGTGTATGATACTGGCCAATATCCAAACGAATGGCTGAAATCAACTTTTATTGCGATACCAAAGAAATCTAATGCAAAAAAGTGTTGTGACTACAGGCTTATTAGCCTTATGTGCCACATATTAAAAATTTTTTTGAGAATAATCCACAAACGAATTTACACGAAATGCGAAAGTGCTATGGGAGAGTCCCAGTTCGGCTTCAAGGAGGGTATGGGCACCAGAGAAGCCATATTATCCATCCAAGTACTGGTACAGAAATGCCGCGAAGTTCAAAAAGATGTTTATATATGTTTCATTGATTATGAAAAGGCATTCGATAACGTCCAACACGACAAATTGATAAATATACTAAGGGAAATTGGAATACAAGAAAAAGAAATTAGATGCATACGCAATTTATATTGGAACCAAACTGCAAGAATTGAAATAAATGGTGATCTGACTGACGAAATTCCCATATCAAAAGGAGTCAGGCAAGGATGCATACTATCGCCGCTTCTTTTTAATATATACTCCCAAAAGATATTTAATGAGTCAATTGAAGGAGAACGAATTGGAATAAGAGTTCAGGGTAAAATTATAAATAATATACGCTATGCTGATGATTCCACAATTATTGCTAGCAGTATATCTGGGCTGCAACAACTCTTAGACAAACTCACGTACGTAAGCGAATCATATGGCCTCAAAATAAATATAAAGAAGACAAAATATATGATTGTAAGTCGAAAATATGTCAGTTGTGAAACGTCACTAAATATCAAAAACGAAAACATCGAACGCGTAAAATCTTTTACATACCTCGGCGTTTTAATTAACGACCAATGGAACACATCAAACGAAATTAAGCGTCGAGTGGAGATGGCCAGAAATGCCTTTTTTAAATACAAAAAAACACTTACAAACCATGAAATTGGTCTCAAAACGAAGGCAAGATTTGTCAAATGCTACATTTGGTCTATACTACTATATGCAGTAGAAACCTGGACCCTAAAAAGTGCAGATGAGAAAAAAATTGAAGCATTTGAAATGTGGGTATACCGAAGAATACTGAAGATACCCTATACATCGCATATTACGAATCAAGAAATTCTAAGACGAATGAACCTCGATAGGCAACTTTTACGCACCGCAAAATCAAGGAAAATCGCATACCTGGGGCACCTGATGAGGAACCATAAATATAAATTTATACAAGCCATTGTTAAATGTAATATAGAAGGACACAGAACAAGAGGCAGAAGAGAGACGTACTGGTTAAGGAACATCCAAGAATGGACAGGATACTGGGATGAAACGAATCTAATATATGCTGCGAAGAATCGAGAGCTGTCAATAATTTCATAACATAAAACATTAAAATATATTAATTTGTAATACATATAGTATTGCATGATCGCTTATATCCGAATAACGGATCCGCAAATAAAGAAGAAGAAGTCGATTGTGTTACATTTGAGAGGGTCAATTGGGGTGTGAGTTACGCATGTAACGGTAATGTCGGGCAGTATCGTTATAGCGAAGGGGTTGGGTGTACATATGTGTTCTTGATGTTCTGATGTTTATTTGGACTTCTCAGTTATTTAACGGAATAATATAGAAATATTTCCCTTTTTGTTTAATTATATAATGACCTAACTAATTACGCTCAAACACTTTTCAGCAAAAAAATAAAATTGAATCCGCCTCCCATTCATACGCACCTGATTAGAAAAATTGATATTTCAAGCAACCATAATCTGCTACTCTAAACACGATTTTTGCAATGGAAACGTTTATTGCAAATTATGAACGACCACAAAAGAAATGGAAAAACAACTGAAATAAAAAACAAGAGGTCACAACAGTAGCTACACTAATAGGTTTTCCAATATATGGCGTAGATGTAACATTAATTTTAGCAGTTAATTAGAAGGTATACATAATAACATACGCATTTGTTTGATTGCTAGACAACAGCCTCTAAAATTATGCTCTAAAATGTTTTTATAAAACCCATATCACATTTAAATATAAAGTTTTGGGGGAACCTTTAGCGCGGCAACTAATACCTATTAGCATTGATTACGGTGGGACACCCTAACCACAATGAAACTAGGAAACTAGGTTCACAATTAGGACATTTAAACACATTCGTAGCCAGCTGATGTGATATGAGAAAGTATTATATTGTGACCATTAATGCCGGAAGACGTAACCCGCATTAAAACCGAAATTCACTTTTGAATAATCTGATACATAAAGCTAAAATACATGCTCTGGCAAAATTTCAAGCTTCTACGTTCAAAAATAACGATGCTATTCAAGAAATGGCATTTCAGAAAATTTTATGACATTTCAAATGTTGTTGTAATGACGGATCCCAATACCACGGTTTTAGTTTCATTACTTACTGCCATTCGTACATAAGATTGATATTCCAAAAAAAACAGTTTTTCATTTTATAACGTTATATGCTTCTCCTGTAAAGTTTTGCTTTTCTGGGTAAGGCTTTTCTACATTAAAGGCCCGGTTCAATGGAAAAACTGGGTATTTCAGCCCAAAATAGATGAGGACATACCCGATCTAAAAACACGAAACCCAACTAGGGGTTTTGTAGTCTCAATATGTACTTTCAGAAAATGTCCACTAGAAGTTGTTTGCATTTTCAGTGTTGCACAGTGTAATGCTATAACACATTGTGCTGTGAATAGATGTACTTAGCCTAATCGGCTTAACTAACACAAAACTATATTTTGTTCACAAAGGCATACATCAATTAGGCGGTAATGGTTATCTCTATTATCGCATTGAATATTGCTAATTTAGGCAAACTTAAATTCTTAAACCAAACTGAGGCAAATATTATAGTACTACGAATTGAAGTAGCAATGACGATTTGATCAGCTTACAAGCTTTTGCACAATTTCGTCTCTAAATATTTTTATTTGAGAGAAAAATGTTGCTGGAAGATTAAAATAACACCCAGATTTACTAACATTTTCAAACGTTTGTCTTTTATAGGAAGTAATTCAACAACTTTTTTCATTCTATTTTATTTTCCGTTTGTAATGCATTGTAATAATCTTTTGCGACACTATAAAGTATATACATATATTCTTTATCAGGATAAAATTCTGAGTCAATCTAAACCAATGCCGTTCTTTGGTTTTGTTAAAGTTACGAATATTTTCGGCAATTCACACACACACGACCCGAAAGAGCACACAAAAGAGAGTAAATGTTTTGATTTGTTTTTGTTTTGCAGCATTCGTGTATACAACCTTACTAACACACTTTCAAAAGTTGCCAATATTCAGAATTTTGTGTGCCCTCTTCTTGGTCGGCAGTGATCTAGACCCGTCGGCGGATATTAGCTACATTTTTGACCAACTACCTGCAATTTCACATTAGAGGTTCCCATTAGTGACAAAATATATCCACCAAAAATTGTCAACATAGGGCCATGTTTTCGTATAGCCGCCATATAACGGCACCCACGATTTTTTTGCGGATTTTAGCTACATTTTTGCACGGAACTAACTATAATTTAACATGCTTCAAAAAACGTTCATAATATTGTTACAGGTGAGGAATCGTATGAGCCCGAAACAAAACAACAATCGATGGTGCACAGTGCTTCAGAAATCGGGTTTCTGGCCAAAACCCAATTTTTAGGTCTCATCGATTGTTAATTTCTATATGGGATTCGATAATAAACATATTGAAAGTAAGGAAACCAAAAATTATATAACACTTCGAAGCAAATTGTCGCCTGTTCCTGATCTTTGCCTACCTGATCTTTGTCTACATAGTCATTTTTATGGGACCAAGGGTAACTTTCACGAAAATGCTCTAAAGACCGCATTTAATGTCTACTCGCAAAAAAAACCTTACCAGTCCCTTGTAGTGACTAAAAAGTAATTTCTACAAATATTTATGTTGATCGGTTAACGATGACCCCTGCCCCCTGACCGATCTTTATTTCCATATTACTTTGTACGGATGCCAAAGTTGAATGTTCATGAAATCGCTCAATCGACGAATAAATTTTACTTCATTGTTGTGGCTTAAAAAAAAACAAAAATTTGGACAAAGAAATATATTAAGAAAGCCAGATAGAAAATAAAAAATAATTAAAAAAATTAATTAACAGTTTTTTATTTATAATTACACTAAAATCTAAATAATAATTCTTCTTCAGGATGGAATGTCTCAAATAAAACGCTTGCATTTACATTACAAATGACGACCATATTAAACGGCAAGCGATTTGAGAGATTCCATCCTGAAGAAGAATTATTTTTTAGATTTTTGTGTAATTATAAATAAAACACTGTAAATTAATTTTTTTAATTATTTTTTATTTTTAAATTTTTAGTAAATATTTTTTTTTTTTTTTTTGCCACTGAGGACCCCAAATGCCAAATTACAGTCCATTTGAGCAGAAAATGTAGATTAAAATGCTTAAAATGGGTGGTACCGTTATATGGAGGCTATACTAAACCTTGACCTACGTCCACAATTTTTAATGGGGAAGTTCCTGGACCATTGAGAACTCCAAATGCCAAGTTACAGCAAATTCGGTCTAAAAATGAGGACAAAATCCCCAAAATACCAGAAGTCGGATATTACCGTTATAGGGGGGCTATAGGAAAAAATGGACCCTTATTGGTTTTGGTATCATATTCATGTATTGTCATCTAAATCTGAAAAATGTGCATAGTTTTAGTTCGATTGGTCAACTGCAACCGTGTTAAAAATCAGATTTGAAAAGGGGTTCAGGTTAGACACCGTCAAAACACTGTAAGAATGGACCAATATTGATTTTGATTTCATGTTCATGTATTGTCATCCAAATCTGAAAAGTGTGCAAAGTTTAAGTACGATTGGTCAACTGCAACTGCGTAAAAATGATTCACCAGATTTGAAAAGCAACATACCGGATATCGGGTGGTACCGGTATATGGGGGCTATAGGAAACAATAGACCCATATTTGTTTTGGTTTCATATTCATATATTGTCATCTACATCTGAAAAGTGTGCAAAGTTTTAGTTGGATTGGTCAACTGCAACCGTGTTAAAAATCAGTTATCAGATTTGAAAAGAGGTAAAGCTAGACACCTTAACAACACTGTAAGAATGGACCAATATTGGTTTTGATTTCACATTCATGTATTGTCATCCAAATCTGACATGTGTGCAAATTTTAAGTTCGATTGGTCAACTGCAACTTTGTGAAAAATGAGTTACCAGATTTGAAAAGCAAATTAGATAAAACACTGTAAAACAGTGTAAAAATTGATCAATATTGGTTTTGATTTCATATTCGTGTATTGTCATCCAAATCTGAAAAGTGTGCAAAGTTTTAAATCGATTGGTCAACTGCAACCGTGTTAAAAATGAGTTACCAGATTTGATCTAAACACACAGCAAAGTAAGTGAAATAAAACACTGTAAAAATAAAACATTGTAATAATTATGTATTTTTGTACTTTAAATTAAACAAGTCAAGTTCAAATATGGGATATATCACACACGTTTTGGTATAGCTCAACATAACGGCACCGTCAGCTTTTGGGCGAATTAATTATAAATCGGGATTTTGTGTTTCTCAGTGAAGCTTAGAAACTTTTCCAGCTAAAATTTTGGACATCAATCTTATAATAAATAACTGCATCGCATCATTTTAAAATATTTTACATATATTCACTAATTACACTGTGCAGCAGTGTTTTTTTTTGGGGGGGGGTGGAAAATTCCATTTGGAGATGAAAGCCCTTGATTAGTATATGAAGAACCCAAAAGGAAATTTTCGCTATAGGTCAGGTTTCTGAGATATCGCGTGATGAATTTTTTGATTTTTCCCCTACAATACTTGCGAAAATAGCTTCATATCTCTCTATGGCGTTATTTTAGCTTCGTTTTGAGATTACATGTCTTCAGTCAAATCGATTGGCGATTCTTTTTGTAGACCATTTCATTCTGCTAACTCAATTCTTTTCATATCCTTTTCGTCCTTTATTTCTTGATAAAAAATTCTCCACCGGAAATTGCGGACATGGGTCAACGTTACTGTCTTATATCTGGTATTTTAAAGCTTTTATGTACATTTTCGTCCACATTTATTTCATTTAGTAACACTGCGAATCCCAATCAAAGTTAAAGTTAAAATTCATACAAGATATATGTACATTGACGTTCGAATTTTAGAATGTTAGCATATTTTGACCATTGGCTTAAGCCGTAGATAAAAACTTGAGTATAAATATTTGTCTCTTGGGGTATGTCTGGATATAGTGGTTTAAATAGAAATTAATTTCAACAACATATACCTTGGAAACTAGACAAATACGGCAAATACGTATGTATGTAGATGTACATATATTTTGTAAATAAAACACATATATTTGCAAATCCTTTCAGTAACAATTTCAACTGTTTAATACTGTCAAACGGAAATACAAATCTTGAAGCGTATACTAAACCAAAATAAGTAATGCTTTTACCAGCAGGTCATAAAGTGAAGAACGCATAAAATGTTAAATTGAAAGCTATTATTTTTTACTTCCCTGTGGTGTTCTTTTTATAGCAGCTTAAAATGACTTTGCTAGAAAAGAATTCTTGAAAAGAATGATGGATTTTACATGAAACATTAAAATGCAATTCGTTTTAGGCTTATAAAGGCTTGGTCGATGATCGTTACCAACGCTTTCATTAATGGCAATGATTGAAATCCAAGGCATTACAAGCTAAATCTTAACTACAAATGCTGATGTGTCGTACTTATATAAATGGCTTTTGCAGGATATACACGAACAGTAACAATACATTCTGCCTCTATATTTGCAATTTTTGCAATGAGAGAAAAGGGAATTAAAAATGTCGAATTTCTTCCAAACAAAATGGAAAATGTAGCTAAATTTTTAGAAATACTTTAAATCGAACTTCACACTTTGTGGAGGCCACTCAAACACATGAACCAAATATTCTAGAGACATTTTAACTGTCTCAGTCAAATTTCAGAAATTTTGTGAATTATGGCTGAAAATTTTGAGTTACGTGGTATAATATATGTTCACACCAACATCTCCGAAGGAACAAGAGAGACTTCATTCATACCAATGAGCGAACCCTGGTTCATATTAGCTCAATGATGTGGTATTGTTGCAATATGAGAACTTCCACGAACAACGGACATACAGAGCAATAGCGATCAGTTCGCTGCCAGCATTTTGAAGTGAGTTTTATCTTCTCTCAGCAATGCGTGAATTTTTTGTGACTCTTTTTCTGTAAAAATTCGAAAAAAGTATCTTATGTGGGGAACAGTTCTTCCCGAGAGATTGGTCCTTTTGGATAAGAAAGCGACTATCGCATTCGATGGTGCAATCGTATTCAAGTAACTTATTGATCACAAAACAGATATCAACTGTTTGCAGGGAGTACTTGTGTAATATGTAAGCAGTAGTAGACATACTCGACATACTTTCATTTCAAATAACCATCTGTAGCCAACAAGAATTAATAACATAAGGGTCCTACTTTTATAGGCGATTTTCTGGCCTTGAAATCGAACCAGAGCAATCAGAACTCAAACCTTTTCTAAATTTTCATACCGAATAAGCCTCACACTTTTTATTCAAATCGATTACACTGTGCAGCAGCATTTTTGGGGGGTGGAAAATTTCTTTTGGAGATGAAAGCCCTTGATGAGTATACTAAGAACCCAAAAGGAAATTTTAGCCATAGGTCAAGTTTCTGAGATATCGCGCGATGAAGTTTTTGATTTTTTCCCTATAATACTTGGGAAAAAAGCTCCATATCTATGTTTGGCGTTGTTGTAGCTTCGTTTTGAGGTGACATGTCTCAGAAGTTTGACCTACGGCATAACTGCCCTTCCGGGTTCGAAATATTACCTTCATCGACTTTCATCGCCAAAAAGAATTGTTCGCCCCCCAGCCTTTGCTCTCCATATTTGCGCGTATTGATATTTTTCCTTAAAAACGGTTTAAGAAAACGGTTTTGTGTTCTAGAATTGCAACTAACAAATTTTTCAGAAGCGAATTAATTTAATTTGATTGACAACTCTAGAAGCTTTTTAACGGTATACATATAAGTTTAGTCGGTTACTTAAATCCGGTTAAAAAATCGGTTTTAATGTCGGAATATCCGGTTCCAAAATTGAGATAACCGGATCTATCCTGCAAGAAAATTTGTTATTAACGTTTTCATCATTACCAGAGCTATTTGTGGCAAATATTTCAGAAGCACCCCAGATGTCTACATAAGCAAACTAATTGTTATGTCTACATACCAATAAATAACCAATGACGAATATACAGAAAAACAAAACATAGTTTATTTCTGAACCAAAGCCGATTAAATGTCAAAAAGGACAATGAAAACGGGACAAAATCGATTAGTTGTCAAAGGGAACCGTACCTAAAATCTTCTGAGCAACATTTTTGTAGAATATTTGGATGCTGAAAAATCTCATCTTGTGGTACTTTCACTACGGTTCAAGAAATAAAGGACGAAAAGGACACGAAAGGCATTGAGTTAGAAGAATGTAATGTTCTACAAAAAGATTTGCCAATCGATTTCACTGAAGACATGTCACCTCAAAACGAAGCTACAACAACGCCAAACAGAGATATGGAGCTATTTTCCCAAGTATTATAGGGAAAAAACCAAAAACTTCATCGCGCGATATCTCAGAAACTTGACATATGGCGAAAATTTCCTTTTGGGTTCCTAGTATACTCATCGAGGGCTTTCATATTCAAAAGAAATTTTCCACCCCCCAGACTTTGAGTTCCATTTTGTGTCACAGTGTTATAAATTGCTAGTTTGAGTTGCAGTTAGCCAGAAAACATCCCTACTAACATTTGTGATCATAAGTCCAGGTTTGATATAGCCCCAAATAACGCTAGCACACCAGTCAAGGAGTTTTGAGACAGTAGACATATTTGCAATCACGTCGACTATAAATCGGTACTTTAGAATGCAATATCGATGCCTTACTTTCTCAACCTCGTATCTTAACAAGTAAAAAAGTATCAGTCGGCTTTGCCGACAGAGATATACCCTCAGCCTGTGTATATTGAAACAAATTTTTTCCCAAAATATGTATGTATTTAGGGGGTTTTAAAAATTTTGGGCGTTTGAACCGACAAAAATGTTGATTAGGATTAAAGATCAAAAGTTTTGCGGAAGAGATACTAAAAGGAATGAATCGACATTGACCGTTATGGAAGTGGATCTCCAGCCACAACATATGGTGCCACAGGGGTTTTTTACACTCTTCGGGCTGTTTGCTCAAGAAGTATGGACTTGCCTCTAAAAAAACTTTTGCCATCGTAATTGAGGCAGCGAATGCAAGTTGCTTCAACAAAAATCAAAGTGATTCGACATTAGGTCTTAAAGTGAACTTATCCGAAATTTTGTGTGGGAAGTACCGGACTGAGTGGACAAATATAGTCCATATTTGAATCTGATCTATATCTGGTAGATATATTAGGATGTGTAAAGTATAGACCAATTCGGCCACTCCCGTCAAGAGTTACCGTACGAACAATTTTTCCGAACATTTTTGAACTTTTGTGGGAGAGGTACCTGAAAGAGTGGACCGATATGGCTAATCTTCAAACTTAAACTATATTTGGACAAAATATTACTAAGGCCATATTTTGGACCGAAGCGGCAGATCCGTTCGGGAGTTATCTTGCGCTCCACCCACCACACACGGTGTCATAGGGGTTTTTTGCAACTTTCAGGCTATTTTCTCAGGAAGAGTGGACTTGCCCCTGATGAAACTTGTACCGTCGTATGGAGGGCAGTGAATACAAGCTGCTAAAACAAAAATCAAAGCGATTCGAGAGATGGTCCTAAACTGAACTTTTCCGAAATTTTGTGTGGGAGGTACCCGAAGGAGTGGACCTATTAAGACCATATTGGAACCTCATATCACTCTGGTAGAAAGTTTATGCTACACAAAGTATGGACCAAATCGGTCACTCCCTTCAAGAGTTATCGTGCGCATAAACTTTCCGAACATTTTCGAACTTTTGTGGGGGAGGTACCGGAAGGTGTGGACCGATATAACCCATCTTCGAACTTAAACTAAGTTTGGACAAAATATTACGAAAGTCAAATTTTGGACTAAATCTGTTCACCCGTTCGAGAGTTATCGTGCGCTCCAGCCAACAGGACAGACAGACAGACGGACGGACATGGCTAGATCGACTCCAAATTGTCTGAAACACAATTCGTCCAAACATACTTGGTGTCTAAAACCATTATTTCGATGAGGCACATTTTCATCGTATCAAAGTGTATATACCCTCCTTAGCCTAAAGGCTGAGGGTATAAAAAATAGAACTTTTCCGGAGAGACAAAAACGATTTATCTTTTAATACATCGGTGTTTGGGTAAAAGTGTAAAAGGCAATTATTAGGGAATTCAGTGCATCTATGCATATTAGTAGCAATAATATATTATTATTTTTCCGTTTAAGCATGAAACGCATTTATTGAGATACGAGTTTGTTGCATTAACTATATTCTAAATTTTGTTACTTGATGAAAAAGTTACGAGATTGTTGAATTCACAATTGAGAACAAAAACTACTCAGTTGACCACACTCTAGCTTCACACGTTCGTATATGGAACTACTATTTAGTTTCTTGCATATTTTGTACGTATTTTGTAAATAATAACACCGTGCTAATTTACCATATTCGGACACTGCAGTGTGATTGAAGAACAAAAAAGAGGAGATCCTTGTCCAACCAAATTTAATACCAATTACTATTTTCACTAATAGTAACTCTACACAACAAAGTGGCCCTAATAGCATTATTTTAGATTCGTAGCTCTAGGTCCAGGCCCAAGCCATATACCTGCGCACAATATCAACTTTAGTACATTTCGCAAACAAACTATCCTAACCGAGATTAGCATAACAATTTTTAAGATTTTAGCTTTATTCGTTCACATAATACCGAATGCTACCACATTTAGTAGCTTTTACGACGTTTTACTACTTGTCGTAAACTTCTTTTTCGCATTTCTAAAAACCAGAATAGTTGCATATATCCTTCACTCCATCAGTGTCCAAATTTTCCAATTTTAGTACTTTTCGCACCCTCTACTTTTCGTGCCCATTTACGAATTTTCACAAAACCAGACTTATTACACACCTACACCTATATAGAAACCATCACCCAACATTTCAATTTTAAGTACATTTTAGTACTTTTTTAACCCTTCTAGTACGAATTTCCAAAAATCCAGCCTTATCACACACCTAATCGTCAATAGAAACCCTCACTCAAAATTGCAGGATCCTAGCTTCCGCCGTTTCACCTGGGAATTAAGATACGAGTTTGTTGCAGTTACGAAAATAAGAGTGATTTAGATACGAGAATATATTTTATTAATTTTTAGAGAATAGCCACAACATAATTATAATAAGTTTCTGCAGTAATAAAACGCAAAAATTGCAATCGTTTGATGCGAAAAAGTCAAAATCGCATTTTTCTAAGGTACGAGGTTGAGGAAGTAAAGCATCGATATATTTGGCATTAACAAAAGAGCATAGAAAATAACCTTAACAAAAATTTCTCAATATAATTACGATCTAACGTTCACGCCCGTATTAGGTGTTGTGATGGCTCCAATCACATTTTTAAAGTAAACTACATGTTTAGTCCGTGATAAAGAAATCGACTGAAATTTGCAATTTATTTTCCCAGAGGGTAGATAAATTGAATTGAATTTTAGGATTTTTTGAAGACTTTGGCGTTATTTAGAATTATCAAAGAACACATTTTAAACGTCTTTCTTCTAAATACACAATTCATAAAAAAACATGTTTTTTCATACCCTTACACGGTGCTCTTGAAACAATTTTAAATGGAAGGTGCTTACACCTTGGAAGTTTTTGGGAATTCTGA
The DNA here is from genome assembly GCF_047663935.1 of Musca autumnalis. Classification (NCBI taxonomy): domain Eukaryota; kingdom Metazoa; phylum Arthropoda; class Insecta; order Diptera; family Muscidae; genus Musca; species Musca autumnalis. The sequence continues at coordinate 266,209,093 of NW_027411755.1, read as the reverse complement.
AACTACAATGTTCATAGATGAGAAAAATCGAAAAACAAAAAAAATCGCCGGAGCGCTTTTTAAATAAATCGCGATTTAAGTTGACATTTTTAGGTGTTGTTTAGATTTTCACAATTTTGCTTAGAATCCGCAAGTCCTATCAAAGTGGGACTTAAGAAAATATTGTAGCTATGAAAATTCTCTAAAAGATTGACCTCTATGGTATTCTCGTCGGTTTTACCGTTTTTGAGATATAGAAGTTCAAATTGGGACAATTCAAATTCAATTAAATTCTGTATCGCCCCCTTATAAAACAATGTCATGAAGGGTGCGCCTTAACTAACTTTTGATGAAAACCGCTTACACAGGGGAAGTTTTTGTGAAATCTGAAACAGCAATGTTCACAGATGAGAAAAATACAGAAACAAGAAAAAATCGCTGTAGGGATTTTTAAATAAATCGCGGTCAAAATTCACATTTTTAGGTGTATTTTAGGTTTTTACGATTTTGCTTGGAAACCGCAAGTCCAATCGAAATGGAGCTAAAGAAAATGTTGTAGCTGTGAAAATTTTCTACGGGATTGACGTTTATCATTTGTTCCCAGCCTGTACCATTTTTGAGATAAAGAAGCTCAGTTTACATTTTTAGGTTTTTTTGTTAGGGTTTCGCGATTTTGCTTGAATACGGTAAGTTTTATTGATATGGGACCTGAGAAAATCTTAAAGCTGTGAAAATTCTCTACAAGACTGGCTTAAGTAACTTATCCTAAGTTGTACCATTTTTTGAGATATATAAGTTTAAGTTGAGAATTTGCAGTCATGACATTGTTTTATAAGGGGGCGATACAGAATTGAATTGAATTTGAATTGTCCCAATTTGAACTTCTATATCTCAAAAACGGTAAAACCGGCGAGAATACCTTAGAGGTCAATCCTGTAGAGAATTCTCATAGCTACAATATTTTTTTAAGTCCCATTTTGATAGGACTTGCGGTTTCTAAGCAAAATCGTGAAAACCTAAACAACCCTTAAAAATGTCAACTTAAATCGCGATTTATTTAAAAAACGCTCCGGCGATTTTTTTTGTTTTTGGATTTTTCTCATCTATAAACATTGTAGTTTCAGAATCCGCAAAAACTTCCGAGGTGTTAGCACCTTCCATTTAAAATTGTTTCAAGAGCACCGTGCTTAGTGTGACTTTGTCTATTGTACGAGTATGTCAGTATGTACGTATAAATCTGTTTGTAGTTCAGTTTTCCTCTATGCTTTGCTTGTCAAAGTTTACATTTTGAGTGATGTGAGACTATTAAAAATGTCATTTGTCAAAAGGATTACCACAGTAATAGGGTCTTAGCGCATTGTAACACGAATGTGCAGAACCCCACCTTCACTACCCGCTGGCAAGGAATGAAAGACAGTGATGCTTTGTTGGTTGAATTTCTCATTCATGTCTAACATATCTACACATCCACTAGTACAGTATAAAATTCATTCTTGCCAACAGGTAGGTGGCGATATGTGAAGGATGATGAAGTGGGTATAATGTGAAAAATTGTAGATGGTTGTCATTTATTTTAAATACAATTTTTAAAGAATTTCTTTGCATTCATTGCTTTAAAATAAGTGTTCTATATTGGTGCTTTAATAAAAAGTAGCTAAGGCTCAGTAAGTTCGATGGCATCAAATTTGTTTCACTTAAACCAGCAGTGCTCAATTGGGGTCCCACGTGCCGCCGGTGTGTGTCATTTTGCTCACTCGCACAATTAAAAAAGAGAGCTTTTGTTGTTGAAATACAAATTTTTAATACACATTTTTTTCCTTACACAAGACAACCCAGCAAACCAACATTACTCGAGAAAACATTACATCAGAATTGTAAATTCTTGTGTAGCCACTGGCGAATAAACGAAACTTAATTATCTTGAAAATAATGAATGTGTTTGCTAATTATTAGATAATTCGTGTAATTGTGGAATGTGTTTATACAAATTATTTTTCGTAATTGTTTTTAAAATCAAACTGAACAGTATGTTGGGAAACTATCAAAATTTTTGTATCTCTAAACCAACACAATAACAAAATATTGTTGTATTTGTATGAGCAGGCCTGACTTAAACCCTCTTTTGAAATAAAATAAACAAGGTAAAACAAAAATATATATTTTTGTATCGACTGTTATTTTCTTTGTTTTTCTGTGGTTTTCTTCGGAATTCAATGTTTACATACATAAGTTATTTTAATAGTTATATTTTCAATGCCACTACCACTTTTTAGTGTTTTTGAGTGGAAAACCACATCATATCCTGTAGCTATTGCTTTATGAGACACCTGGCTTGTAATAGCTCAGCTTGACCTAACAGACTGGAAAACATAGGAACAAAATATATGTTTCGCAAGTTCTGTTAGAAGTATAAAAAACCGCATAGCATATTCTACGGGAATGACGTAATGATTACGTTTTTCCCTAAATTTCACATCAGTAACTGTAGTTCAAGAAAGGGTTTTTCAATAGAAACAAATAGAACATTTGAAAGAATAAAGAAACTGGAATAAATTGAACTGTGGGTGCCACCGTGGTGCAATGGTATGCACACCCGGCTTGCACGCTGAAGGTCGTGGGTTTGATTCCCCGGCCAGCCAACATCAAAATTTTCAACGGTGGCAAAATACCCCTCAGTAATGTTGGCGACATTTCCTGAGTATTTCAGCCATGTAAAACTTCTCTACAAAGTGGTGTCTTAAGACACGCCGTTCGGACTCGGCGATAAACAGTAGGTCCCATATCATTGAGCTAATATGAATCGGGGTGCACTCATTGATATGAGAGAAGTCTCCCTTGTCCCGTATGGGATGTTTGTGGAACAATTATTATTATTATTATAAAAAAATTAAATAAATATACTATGTTCGAATTTTTGTTGTTATTGAAATATTTTATTGATTCAAGTTTTAGGTCAATTTTTATATAAATATTATTTATATTTCGTTTCATCCTACTATTCAATTTTTTTTGCATTTCACCAAAAGTGACCATTATTAAAAAAGACCTTATGTGTTTTAAATTGGAGTCAATTCTGTTATCAAAAGCGGTCAATTACACTGTGCAACAGCCAATCTGAGGGGTGGAAAATTCCACGTGGGGGAGACTTTATTCGGTTAGTAAATCAAAAACCCCAAAAATTTTGGGTTCTCAGAGCAAACTATTTTTAGACACCCCTATACATACAACCTTTACCCAAGCCGATTCGTCCGCAAGTTCCAGTATTTTTTATGTTTTGCCCCTATTTTTTAACTTATTTTACTTATTATTTATGCAAGACAACATCAAATCATCGATATACCTACGACGTTCTACGTTGCGTATAAACTATAAACTACCATACATGGAGTGAATATTGAGAAGTAAACTTTTATTCCATAAAATGTTGTTGCGGTTCAATCATCACATCCTCTACCAGAATGATGTAATATGTCAGAAAGTGAACGGACGAACGAGTGATAGTGTTGGAGATTGAATATTCTCTGTCAACAATTTAAATTCTAAAAATACAACACTTTACTTGTTAACATGTTTGCAAAGCAAACAAATGAGCTGCATCCTTTTCCAGGAATACACAGACATGACTGATGCGTGCCTGTGCTAATGTATGCAACAAAACGTGTACAATAAAATGCACATGCATCTGTTCAATGCATGAAATGGTGTATTAGTTATTATGTTTGTATGTAATATGTTTGTACAGATGCACAATATCAACATCATCCAATGATGGGAAAAATATTATAAGTAACACATCCTCACAAACGTATTAATATCATGGTGTATATGCTGGGAAAGCGGGTGATGTAAGCGTGTATGTGCATTGGTGTTTTATGCTAGTAGGATGCTATTGAGTCCAGGATAACCAAAACTTCGTTTTTAATGAATTCGTATGACGGTGTTTTCAATCTTCTAACACCTAAATAGTCCTTGAAAACTGTGTATGAAATATTTAAAGTAACTGTAGTGGGGTAATACCGTTACATAAAGAGTATACGTTAGATGAATTTTAGACCGAATTCAGGAAAATGGGTTGCAAATATCGAGTTTTACGACTTGACATTTTTATTAATTACGAGTTCACATTATGTGCAAATATATCATATGACTACTTCTAACGACTGGTTTCATATTATCGCAGCAAAAAGTTTGCCTCCAAATATGCAGTTAAATCATATGATTTCGAAGTACATCAAATTATGCATTTTCACTCATGAGTTTTACAAGAGCGTGACTAGTGAAAGATGCACTCCATTGGCACTGCATTTTAACTAATCCTTTGGCATTGCATTTTATCTAACGCTATGGAATAGCAATTTAACTAACCCTTTAGGGTAGAAATGGATGCAGTCCAATTTGCATCCAAAACACGTGTTTTGATGCAGTGCTTTGGATGTGAATTTAAAGGCACTCTACGGAATGTATTTTTATTCAGTTCAAAGATGCAATACAAATGCAAGCCATTGCAAAATATATCAGAATAAATAAAAATAATTTATTGTTTGTGTAAAACAATAATAATAAGAATTTTATTACGTTAATACAATTTATGAAAGTGCTTCATTAAATTCAATCGCAACTGAGTTTGTTTCCTCCACTCTTCATTTAATCCAAGCTTAACTGTTCTCGCTTCATCTGTTAATAGGGTTTTTTTACCCTCAGCCTTTAGGCTAAAGAGGGTATTTACACTTTGATACGTCCAAAAATGTGCCTCATCGAAATAATGGTTTTAGACCCCAAGTATGTTTGTAAGATATCCGTTTCAGACAATTTTGAGTAGATCTAGCAATGTCCGTCCGTCTGTCTGTCTGGCTGGCTGGTGCACACGATAACTCTCGAACGGATCAATCGATTCGGTTCAAATTTTGGGTATCGAAATATTTTGTCCAGATTCGATTTAATTTCGAAGATGGGCCATATAGGTCCACTCCTTCAGGTACCTCCCCCACAAATGTTCAAAAATTGTCGCAAAACTTGTGCGCACAATAACTATTGTAGGGAATAACCGATTTGGTCCATACTTTGCACATCGTGTAATTTCTACCAAACTTAGATGAGGTTCCAATATGGACTCAATCGGTCCACTCCTTCGGGTACCTCCCACACAAAATTTCGGAAAAGTTCAGTTTAGGACCTGGTCTCGAATCGCTTTGATTTTTGTTTAAGCAAGTTGTATTCGCTGTCCTCTATACGACGCTGTAAGTTTCATTAGGGGCAAGTCCATACTTCCTGAGAAAATAGCCTGAAAGTTACAAAAAACCCCATGACACCGTGTGTAGTGGTTGGAGCGCAAGATAACTCTCGAATGGATCTGCCGATTCGGTCCAAAATTTGGTTTTCGTAATATTTTGTCCAAACTTAGTTCAAGTTCAAAGTTGGATTATATCGGTCCACTCCTTCCGGTACCTGCCCCACAAAAGTTCGAAAATGTTCGGAAAATTTGTGCGTACGATAACTCTTGAAAGAAGTAACTGATTTTGTCTATACTTTGCACATTATGAAATTTTTACCAGACTTAGATGAGATTCCAATATGGACTCAATCGGTAAACTCCTTCCAGTACCTCCCACACAAAATTTCGGAAAAGTTCAGTTTAGGACCTGCTCTCGAATCGCCTTGGTTTTTGTTGTAACATCTTGTATTCACTGTCCCCTATACGAAGGTACAAGTTTCCTCAGGGGCAAGTCCATAGTTCCTAAAAAAATAGCCTGAAAGTTGAAAAAAAACCCTATGACACCATGCTTATGGGTGGAAGAGCAAGATAATTCTCGAACGGAAATGCCGATTCCGGCCAAAATTTGTCCTTCGTAATATTGCTTCCAAACTTAGTTTAAGTTCGTTAATAAGCCATATCGGTCCACTCCTTCAGGTACCTACCCCACAAAAGTTCAAAATATTTGGAAAAATTGTGCGCATGATAACTCTTGAAGGGAGTGACCGATTTGGTCCATACTTTACACATTCTCATAATATCTACCAGATATAGATCAGGTTCGAATATGGACTATATTTTTCCACTCCATCCCGTACCTCTCACACACAATTTTGATAAGTTCACTTTAAGACGATGGTAAAAGTTGTTTCAGGGGCAAGTCCATACTTCTTGAGAAAACAGCCCGAAGGGTGTAAAAACCCCCTATGGCACCCCCACGGTCCATTCCTTTAAGTACCTTTTCCGCAAAACTTTTGAACTTTAATCCTAATTAACAATTTTGTCGGTTCATACGACCAACGTTTTGAAACCCCCTAAATACATAAGTTTTTTTGTGAAAAAAGTGTTTCAATTTGCACAGGCTGAGGGTATATTTCTGTCGGCAAAGCCGACTGATACTTTTTTACTAGTTATATTGTCTTCCCATCACCATTTATGATTTCGACACTCCACAAGTTCACAAAATATTTTATTTTATAAAAAAATTTTGAAATGTTTTTTCTGTTGTAGCAGCATTTAAACCTACGTTGAAGCATAGGTTTAATGTTGGATTGGCAACCGCTGGCCGAAACACTATGGTTCCGGGTCAATCCAGTACGAAAGAACCCGCTTCCGTGGGATTGTTTTCTGTTTTTGGACTTATTGTAGAGATGTACAAACTGACTTATATATGTACTTGTAGGTACATCTAACAACTGCTAATAAAATGTAATGAACGGAGTGCCTTTTTCATGACTTAATTTGGACTGCACCCGGATGCTGATAAAATGTGAGAAAAGGAAGCCAATCGTCGGATAGCATCCGCATGCGGTTAAAATGTAAGGAATTGAAGTGCATTTTCAAGATTCTGATTTAACTGCATCAGGATGCTGTAAAAATCTGAGAAATGGATGCCAATCATCGGATCGCATCTGAATGAAGTGCATTTTTACGACTCCGTTGGAACTGCTTCAAAACATGCCGTGAAAGAACTAGTCCTTATTGCACTATTTCCAATAATATTGCTGGGATTTTGCTAATCTTACCCATATAAATATGTATGTACATACATCCATATGAGAATTAATTATGCATCTTTTCCACTATTAATCCAAACATTTATTAAATAATTTTATAAAATTAAATAAAATATATTATTTTTGAAAATGTTTTGAGAAAACTGCCACTCTCACATCAATTTAATACCAACATGATATTTACGTATGTCAAAGAGAATGCCTTCAAGTGTTCTTGAATGGTATTTCGCAAAAGCAAATAAACAGGAATGCCAGCAATTATTATCCATGTTTAAAATTCAATCGCTGCAATCGAATGGCCAGAGTTAAAAATCAAGGTTGTGAGTATGTCCTGAAGTAATTATTAATTAAGGTGTTGCTATGTGCAACAAACGACTGAAAATGTATGTATGTGTATACACAACAATCATCCTCTCTCTTAGTACATTACTTTAATTCGACAATTAATGATGTATTCTGAAAAAGAAATGCATAAATTGTAGCAGTCAGTTGGGCTGGAATAAGTGAAATTATGGTGATAATTACAACTTGAGGTATATGACAGCGAATATTTTATGGCAATTTTGTAATGTAAATCTATATATATAAAAATGGTGTAAAAAATGTATAGTAATTCATAAAATGAGAACGGCTAGGCCGATTTCTGTAAAATTTGTTGTCAGTTATTCGTATTTTCGAGGAGAAGGTCTTTACGGAAGAAAATTTTGGAAAATCTCTCTGGAAAAGTCGGAAAATTGGAAAAATCGAAAATTGAGTTTTTGTATGAAATTTTATTCCTTAATAGCGAGACGAAGTTCGCCGGGTCAGCTAGTTATATATAATTGGTTGAGAAAGTTAATTTTCCTCACTCTTAAAGTTCAATAAAACTGCATCCCTGGCATCCTTACTCAGAAATCGCAACAACATGAAATCGAAAGGCTCTCTTAACCATCACAAAACGTTTAAACGTCGTTTAAATGCCACAAAAAATGGTTGCAAACATTTACGTAAAGCTCGTGCATTTTCGAATATTTTTGTGGGGTTGTTTGTTTGTTATAGTACAGTTCAACATTTTGGGCGTATGAACTGACAAAAGTATAGATAGGATTAAAGCTCAAAAATTTGAGGCGATAACGATAGACAGGGCTACAATTTATGTATAAAACTCCAATTGGACTGTTAAAACGTTAGGGCACCATGTAATTTGCAGTAATGCAAAAACTGGGAGTGGGCAAATGTGGTTCTCTACACAAAACCTATTATATATTAAGCAGTAGGCCCGTTATCTAGCAAACACGTTATTGCAATTTGCATCAGGGGGAAGATCAGTAGATATATTCCCATATGTAGTTTACTTTGTCGGTATATGTCCTCCAGGAAATAAAATATAGACCAATTTTTTTTTATTTTGCATACAAAAGTAATGGTCCATTTTACCCGCAAAATATTATCAGAGCATCATCCAAAATTTTAAGCATCTACTTCGACCTAAAGTCTTACCTCGTGCAAAATTTCGTGATTATTAAGCTATAATTGCGACCTCTAGCGTGTTCATGATTACACAACAAAGAAATAACAGGGTATATTAGGCTTTAACTCTATTATCTTATCATATAAACCAACACAATTGACATCAATAGAAATGTCAAGCGTTCATCTTCCAAGTATAGTTTACTTGCCCGGAATGTCTCTTCCAGGAATAAAGATTTAAGCTGTATATTAAAATTTTTCACAATTTTCACACAAAAGTTGTGGTCCATTTAACCATCTAAATATTATCTGATCGCCATCTCAAATTGCAAGCTTCTTCTTTGTCATATTCTCTTACCTTATTTAAAATTTCGATCGGACTATTATTGCGACCTATAAAGCAGCTACAAAATAAAAATAAAAATAATGTTTTTGGTCCATTTCACCCGCTAAATATTTCACGATCATCACCAATTAAAATAGCGATCTATTGTGATGTGTAACCGACCTCCATACCAAATTTCGTGTCGATCGGTCCATAAATGCGGCCGGGAGTTTGATTACAATTTATAATGGACAGACGGACACACATCTCAAAATCGCTTTATCTCGTCGAGATATGAAGATTGGTATACCACAGTCTCCGAATAGTATTTGGCGGTGTTACATGCATTTTTACCAAAACAAACTTATAATACCCTTTCCACATAGTGGTGTAGGGTAGAAATATGATGTGTATTGAAAACAAATTCCACCTCAACTACTCTAAAAACAGAAGACATATTTTTAACTTATTCCCAGAAAAATATTCGATTCCAAAGATGCCATTCAATCATGGGTGCTAGTGATCTGGCATGTCATCTTTTTAGCATCTTCATCGATGAATTTTATATGAGCGTGGACACCAAAAGATGCTATTAATTTTTGAATCCAAAGCACCAATGCTGTGACATGCTATTTTCACCAATTCTTTGGCATTTCATTTTCACCAATGCTTTGGATTGTCATTTTCACCAACCCTTTGCAATGACTTTATCATTATGACGAGAGTTTAAACATCGTTGGTTGTGATTTCGAGTCTCCGACAACATCAAGCCTATTGTAAATAATTAATCTTATATGTTTAGAAAAATGTGGACCGATGGAATGGGTTCAAATGCTGATGAAAATATCCGATCTTTCACGACTTCCTTTACATAGGTTGAAATGCTGATAAAAAGATTGGATCTTTCACTACCTTCTTTGCATTGGTTCAAATGCTAACGAAAAGATCGGATCTTCCACGGCTTCCTTTGAACCATTGCAAAAGATGCCATGAAATCACGTAATCTCATGGAAGCCCTTCCTTCAAATTTTGCTGGGTAATGTTTAGCTTGTGTAAAGTAAAAAACAATCATTCGACTTTTTCTCGTTGGAGTTGAGCTGGATGATTGATGATTTTTTGCAAATAAAAAGAAATCCGAAGATTCGAAGCCACACAACCACCAAATTATGTGACCGGTTTCGCTGTTAGTTAGGCAGCTCATCAGAAATATCGGCTGTGGGAGTGGCTTCTCTGTCATCGAACTTTAAATTATTTAAAAAATTAAACATTTTTGGCGTTTGTGGGATAGATATCATTCCCAGTGGTAAATTTATTCCTATAACAGATCCAAATAAATCGCAATTTAGCTGATATAGTTTAAAGAGTTACACCAATAGATGTCGTACGTACGAACAATATCAATTGGTCATCCTTGAATTTTTAGAGTTTTTGTGCTATTATTTGAGACAGCACGAGAAACATTATATCAATGAAAACCGCAAAGACCTTCAATAGAAATTTCAAAACTATGTTCTTATAGATTACTCTTCACTTTTATGAACATATTTTACTTTTTGAGGGAGGCTAGCCAAAGCAAAAGCCGCAGCGTTTTAGGACTTTTTGGCTACATTACCTTAGGAGTTATGTATTTGCTCACGAAAAATATAACTACCTTTGGAAAAAATCGGATGTACAGATATTGCTGGATGGACTCCAATGCCGCAATTTTCTGATCGTGACAAAGTGTATATAACCTCTGTAGCTATAAGTAGATAGCATACAAATATGAATTTTGCTCATCCAATCACAATGGTCACTGTTAAAGTACAAAACAATCAGTGTTGAAGAGTCATAAAAATTCTTCTATTCGTAAAATATATATGTACGAAAGTTAAATGTAAGGATACTAAATATGATTGAAATTGTATTTCGAAGAAATAGACTTCCATATTCAGCTGATGTATGAACCATCTGAATGCTGAATGATCAGATAGGTGTTATGGAATTAATACATATGTGAGCAGAAAAAACAGCGACTTTAATACATTGGCCTCGTATTCGAAAAATCTGAATATTCTTCAGAGGACATAACAAAGTTAGTGCAGCATTTATAGCTATTTATTTTTGAATATTTATTATAGTATTATCTCATTGCGATATGTTCAGCATTCAGAATTGCTTAAGGTAAAACAAATAAATGTTTGCAATTCAGCTAAGCATCACTAATGTGTGATAGGTATAACTGAAAACTAAAAAAAAAAAATAAAAATAAAGCAACGACATGACTTACAGCCTTTTTATGTAAAACTAGCGGACCCGGCGAACTTCGTCTCGCTATTAAGGAATAAAATTTGATACAAAAACTCAATTTTCGATTTTTCCAATTTTCCGACTTTTCGGCCTAGCCATTCTCATTTTATGAATTACTATACATTTTTTACACCATTTTTATATATATAGATTATTAGGAAACGAATTTGTAGAGGACTTTTTTTCATTTTTATTACCCAAATTTGGGTTTCATATCATCTGAAAACTTATTTATGCAATATTTTTATCCATTTAGCTATTGTATTGTACACAATTTCTCGAACATTTGCTTTTGTATTTTTCTAAAAATATTGTAACACAACTATCAGTAACGTCAATAAAAACGTAACTATAAACTATTACGAAGCTTTGTAAGCGTACGCCATTTTATGGCTCTCAAATATATTTTCACCTTTAAAAATGAATACACGATACAACAAAACGAACATATTTATTTTCACAAATGCATATACATATGTATGTATGTGTATATAGCATAAAGAAATTGTGTCGAAATATATTGCTTATTGCTTACATAGAGGTCAAAATAAATATTGAACATTGTGCGATTGCAATGTGAAATTGGGAACACGGAAATATTTATTCTTCTAAAGATAAGGTAACTAGGCATTTGCATTTTAAACATTTATTTGCTTGCAATTTATTTAAACCGCCGAATAAGATTTTTGAATGGAAGAAAAATATTTCACGTCGAATTGCACTGTAGTCGATATCAGTATTATTGTAGAAGATTGGGGTCTATAACTACAAGGTTTACACTGTTTGTCTCCTTAAATTGTACGCCAAAAACCGGTGAAATATATTAGTATATTACACTGTGCAACACGAAATTTATTAACCATATTCTGACACCGCAGTGTGAAAGAACACCAAAAATGAGAAGACACGTGTCTCGCCGTTTTTCCCTATCTCATCAACATTCGCGGTTATAGGCCTCCAAAGGTTTGAGGCTTTAATGTAGAAAGGGTCATTTAGTCAGGACTATATCTTCCAAACCGTTAGGAAATTTTAATTTTTCTCGGAGGCAAAGTTGTAGCTCTTGTCTTAAAGAACAAAAATTGTGAACACATATAATCCATCAAGCTTCATCTGCAAGATCAAAATAGCCATGGTCAAATTTCTTTTAAAATTTTTTCTCAAGTTTTGTTATACAGCTTTCAAACCGATCAAATGTGAAGCAAACAACCAAATACAAAAATAAACATCTTTCCAGAATATACGAACTCTGTAGAAACGAATCAAAATTGAAAAGCAATTGCGATTTTTATCCTCTTTTCTAGGATTCTGCTCCATAGATATTAAACCGTTCAAAATTCAAGAAAACAATCAACGACAATAGTGTAGCAAAGGCCTCAATAAACAACTTTCTGGAATATGCCAATTGTCTATGAACGGTTCTTAATGGTAAAAATAGCAAAAATCTTTTGAAAATATCCAATTTTTATAGTTTTTTCTCCGACTCTGGTCCAAAGATACGCAACCGCCCAAAAATTAAGGATACCGTCAACCACAAAAATGTACCTAAGATTTCAATAAACAACTTTTTAGACCATATGAAGATTCTGGGAATGTTTCTTAGGGCTGAAATTCACGAACAATTAAATTATTTTTAACATCCCCCCCTTGCTCAGGTTTGGAAATAACAAACTGTTAAAATCTCAAGGAAATTTGAAATGTTTGTTATTTACGGACCTGAACAGGAAATAATGATCTTAAATAATCGAATTTTGAGCTTGAAGAATAGTTCCTAGAATCTTCATTTGTTCTAGAAACTTGTTTGTTGAAATCTAAGGTACATTTTTGTAGTTGACTGTATCCTTAATTTTTGGGCGGTTGCGTATTTTTGGACCAAAGTCGGAGAAAAAAGTATAAAAATTGGATATTTTCAAAAGATTTTTGCTATTTTTACCATTAAAAAGCTTTCATAGACATTTCTCAAATTCCAGAAAGTTGTTTATTGAAGCCTTTGCTACACTATTGTGGTTGATTGTTTTCTTGAATTTTAAACGGTTTAATATCTATGGAGCAGAAGCCGAGAAAAGAGAATAAAAATCGCAATTGTTTTGCTATTTTGACCATTAAGACCTGTTCCTTTAGGGTTCGTATATTCTAGAAAGATGTTTATTGAGATCTGAGGTACATTTGTGTAGTTGCTTGTTTGCTTCAAATTTGATCGGTTTGAAAGCTGTATAACAAAACTTGAGAAAAATTTGAATGAAATTTGACCATGGTGATTTTGACCTTGCAGATGAAATTTTATGGGTTATATGTGTTCACAATTTTTGTTCTTTAAGACAAGAGCTACAACTTTGCCTCCGAGAAAAATCCAAATTTCCTAACGGTTTGGAAGATATAGTCCTGACTAAATGACCCTTTCTACATCAAAGCCTCAAACCTTAGGAAGCATATAACCGCGAAAGTTGATGAGATAGGGAAAAACGGTGAGACACGTGTCTTATCATTTTTGGTGATCTATCACACTGTGGAGTCAGAATATGGTTAATAAAACATGACCCAAAAAAATACACATAGTGTTATATATACCTACCCACACAAAAGAACTATTTGTACCAGAAGAATCATTTTTTATTTCCATAGTAATATGTATTTAACAAGTACTTGGTTTTTAACCCACTTAAAGCCACTGGTCGGTTAAACGCCACCAAAAATGGTTGCAAAAATTGACATAAAACGCGGGTATTTTCACGTATTTTTGTAACGCTTTTTTCCTTTTTGTTATAGTATTGTCTGATATCTGTCATTTTACGCTTTTAAAGTTTCGTTTGTCCTGCCCATTTCATGTAAAAATACACCTATATTGCCCTTCAAAGTTTCCGCACTCTTAAAAGACCCGATTGCAGGAAAACTATTCGTTTTAGAGAAAAAAGTTACGTTTAAGAAATGCTTGGAATGATTGAAAAATATAATTTTCATACAAAATTTTAAGTTTTCTCGCAAAAAATTCTCGGCGCTGAGTAAGTTAATTATATATATTTTGTATGCATTCTGCTCTTCGGTAGGAGAACATCACTTCTGTTGGGTTCCTTACCTAACATGGGTTCCTTAGTAAAGGGTTTTGATACTTTAGTTTGGATTTTGTGAAAGTTTGCATGGAGTTGACAATACTCTATGTACTGGTACGTCATTGGGACCAAAAGCGCTTACATTAAGCAATATTATAAGTTGCCTTGAGTATTCAATTGCAAACTGTCTATTGATTTTGCAGTTTTACTATGTGCAGCTTTCGTGTTACTTCAGTTCGCGTTTATTCATAATCAACATAATCGGTTTGATTTTTTTGACTCATTCTTGTGACAACCAAAGGTCTCATGATATTCATTAAAGTGATCAAATCAAGTGCTGCTAACTACCATCTGGTTTGCGGCTGTGAAGTCTATCAGCCTCATACCGTTGTCGTATGTCGCAATGTGAAGCCTACATTTTCTTCTTCCTTCGATTCTATTTTTTGTGCCTAGATGCATCCAGATACATCAATCAGACTTTAGGTATCGTTTTGGTTTTCGCGAACCTTACTACTACCTGTAAAGTGGTAATATTGATAGTGTATTTTCCGCATTGTACATAGGTAATACGCATTCCCAATATTGAATCAAACGATTCATTGCGCAGACTCGTGATCGTTAAAGTAGTGTTTTTAAATGTATTGCATATCAACTTTTTTGGATTTAAACTTTTATCGACCTTACTATTACAAAAACCCTACTAGGGGTTTGTCCTGTCAGGTCCAGTTCAGATGTTATGGCCTCATCTAAACCTGCTAAAACTACTGTTTTTTGCATTTATCTGACCTTTATCTCAGAAACGATTTGGAAATTGGTCATGTTATCTATGGCAATATTGTTGCCCTAAGCTAGTAGAACTTATCTTTTGAACAGACCACATAAAAAATCTCCATCTAGGGCATCAAAATCGATAAAATATAGAACATTTTACATAATTGCTGAAATTCTGGTCAGTATCAGCTAAAGTATTGGCAGTTGAACCAAGTAACATTTTGCAAAAATATTCCACATAAAGTTCTCAGCAATTCTTCGGAACATTCTGAAACTCTAAAATGCTCACTTCATGTTGTTTTAGCGGTATTTTGCATCATATCTTTACAACACGTATTTCCAACACAGTTCACACCAACACTTTATTCTCGCATTTCGGATTTCACCACATTATTGACTAATAAATAAGACTAATAAATGGTCGTTGTAAACACAACGCGATAGAGGCATTATACAACAATGACATGTTCTGAAGAGTGGCGAATTACATTTCAGTGAATATTATTCCAAAAGAAAATAATAAGAAAAAGTTAACGGTTTTGGATATATGGTGTGAAATGTATACAAATTATGAAAATTTTCGATATTTTATAAAATTTGAGGCAATAAATGTTGTTTTTTCGATTTCATTACTTCTCCAAATATTTCATTATTGTCCTTATTTACAAATTTGTTGCAGAAGTCAGGAGAAGATTCGCATTGGTTTCAGAGATATAGCCCCGAATTGCTTTAAAATGTCGATATTTAGCTATGTTTAGATGGGGCGATTAAATCCAAGTTGGACCTGACACACCAAAACCCAACTAGGCGTTTTGTCGTTTGGGTCTGTTCTTTCAAAAAAATCTCGGTTCAAATTGTTTTCACAAGATTACCTTAAAAATGTTGCACAGTGTATCCTAAAGATGTATTAGTAACCAGACGCTTTTGCTCAAGACTTGTAAAGCTCTCCTCTTCGAACATTTATTTTAACAATTTCCTTCCAAATTCGCAGAGCTGTATTTTTTAAGCAATATGCATCCTTTCTCGAGGACATATGTACATTAGGGCTATAACCAAAAAAATACCACCACATAGCCGTGTAGAGCATGGAAAACTATTATGAAATACGGTGTCAATTTTTGTTTATCGCGAAAAAAGTTTCCGCACCAAATGCATGGAAGTTCAGAAATGCATTTTTTAATTTTATCTGTTATAACAACATATTTGCTTTTCATTAAATTTTTTATTTTTTTGTAATCTAATTTAAAATCATTATCAAAGCATTCTGGACCAATTTGATCTCAAATCGCGCCATTTCGGAGCATATTAGGAACTTTTGACACTATTGCAATTTTTGGTTTTTATACCCTACACCACTATGTGGGGAGGGTATTATAAGTTGGTTTTGGCCAAAAAGTTTGTAACGCATCGAAATAATGGTCGTAGACCCATACTTATATATACCAAAATGAATGTCTCGACGAGCTGAGTCTATCTGGCTATGTGTGTCCGTCCGTCAGTCCGTCCGTCCGTCCGTCCGTCTGTCCATCTAAACCTTGTAATCACGCTACAGGTCGCAATTTTGATCGGATCGTCACGAAACTTTGGACGTTGATGGGGGTCCCGGAGGGGAAGAAGCCTATTGATTTTGGTGATGGTCGGATACTATTTAGGGGTCGGAAAGGGCAAAAAACTTAGGTGGATAAAAAGACAACGTTTTTTCCAAAGCGAATATCTCAGCTTCTACATGGGGTATACCAAAACCAAAACCTGACAATGAAAGTAGAAAATATCACCTTTCTACCGATGTAAAGTAGGTGCTCGTAGGTGATCAAACAACGAAGATATCACAATAGTAGCAAATAAAACCCCAATTTTCATTTTTGCGATTTTAATTATATTGACGAATATCACAGCTTTGGTTGGAAACTTTCCAAAAGCAAAGCCTGACTATGAAAGTAGAAGATCCCGTCTTTACAATGACGTAAACTAGGTCGGCGTAGGTAACCAAATAACGGAGATATCGCAATAATAATAATACATCCCATTTATCCATTTTTTGGAAATCACGCTACAGGTCCCAATTTTGATCGAATCGTTACGAAATTTTGAGGGTTAATGGGGGTCTCACAGAGGAAGAAGCCTATTAATTTTGGCGATGGTCGGATAATATTTAGGGGTCGGAATGGGCAAAAAACTTATTCGGAGAAAAGTCAACATTTTATTTCAAAGCCAATATCTCTGTTTCTTTAAGAGGTATATCAAAAGCAAAACCTGGCAAGGAAAGAAGAAAATATCACCTTTACAACGATGTAAAGTAGGTTGCGTAGGTAGTCAAATAGCAGAGATATGGCAATAGTCGATAATGCATCCCATTTTCCGATATTTTTGTAATCACGCTACAGGTCGCAATTTTGATCGGATCGTCACGAAATTTTGGGGGTTAATGGGGGTCCCAAAGAGAAAGAAGCCTATTGATATTGATGATGGTCGGATAATGTTCAGGGGTCGGAATGGGCAAACACTTATTTGGAGAAAGGTCAACGTTTTATTTCAAAGCCAATATCTCTGTTTCTTTAAGAGGTATATCAAAAGCAAAACCTGGCAAGGAAAGTAGAAAATATCACCTTTACAACGATGTAAAGTAGGTTGTCGTAGGTGGTAAAATAGCAGAGATATGGCAATAGCCGATAATGCATCACATTTTCCGCTTTTTTTGTAATCACGCCACAGGTCGCAATTCTGATCGGATCGTCACGAAGTTTTGGGGGTTAATGGGGGTCCCACAGAGGAAGAAGCCTACTGATTTTAATGATTGTCGGATAATATTAAGGGGTCGGAATGGGCAAAAACTTATTTGGAGAATGGTCACCATTTTATTTCAAAGCCAATATCTCTGTTTATTTAAGAGGTATATCAAAAGCAAAACCTGGCAAGGAAAGTAGAAAATATCACCTTTACAATGATGTAAAGTAGGTTGTCGTAGCTGCTCAAACAACAGAGATATCGCAATAGTCGTTAATGCATCCCATTTTCGATTTTTGTTCCCACAGAGGAACAAGCCTATTTATTTTGGTGATGGTCGGATAATAGTCATTAGTCGGAATAAGCGAAAAGCTTATGTGGAGAAAAGTCAACGTTTTTTTTTTTCTTATGAGAATATTTCCGCTTCTAGTAGGAGTATTCCAAAAGGAAAGCCCGCCAATGGAAGAAGAAAATATGTCCTTTACATTGACGCAAAGTATGTTGGAGTAAGTGGGCAAACAACCGAGATATCGCAAAATATATTATAAAATATAATATATCCAATTTTTCCATTTTTTGTAATCACGCTACAGTTTGGAATTTTGATTGGAGAGTCACGAATTTTTGGGGGTAGATGGGGGCCCCACAGAGGAAGATGTCTATTGATTTTTGTGATAGTCGGATAATATTTAAGGATCGGAATGGGGAAAAACTCATGTGGAGACAAATTCAAAATTGTATTCTTTGTGAATATATCGATTTCTAGTAGGGTTATTTCAACGGCAAAGCCTGTCAATGGAAGAAGAAAATATTACCTGTACATTGGTGTAAAGTAGGTTGGCGAAGGTGGTCAAACAAGGGATATACTACGATAGTCGGTAATGCATCCAATTCTTCCATTCTACAGGTCGAAATTTTGATCGTATGGTCACAAAATTTTGGTTGCTTATGTGGGTCCCAGAGAGAAAAAGGCATATTTTTTTGACTAAAGTCGGATTATGTTCCCTAAAATAAATGTTTACCAGTGAAAAGCTTATGCACAGGGGTAGTGGTGTAGGGTATCACATGGTCGGCCCCGTCCCGACTATAGCCTTTGCTCACTTGTTCTTTATAAACTCGTGAATTTTATGTTTATATTTTTTGTACCTATCGGACAAGAGAATTTGGGGTCATTTGCAACGACTTCGCGAAAGTTACAGGCTGTTTTTGTTGACCTTGCCTGTGAGAATTGTATTTGTTTTCTACAAAAATACAACACCAGTACCATGTGGGGAATTTTGTCCTAATAATGAAAACGCGTTTCTAAGATCGATTCGATGAAAAAAGTGTCAGCATAGCCCGCAATTACTAAAACTCTTTTGATATTTTTTCTACTTATAATTTTAAATTTGCTTTGTTTGAATAAATATTTATAGCCAAAAATACATTTCTCACAAGCAAAGTCATTTAAAACGGTCTGTAACTTTCGCGAATTTGTTGCAAATGACACCATATTCTCTTGTCCGATAGGTACAAAAAATATAAACATAAAATTCACGAGTTTATAAAGAAAAACCAAAAATTGCAATAGTGTCAAAAGTTCCTAATATGCTCCGAAATGGCGCGATTTGAGAACAAATTGGTCCAGAATTTGGTCTAATGATTTTAAATTAGATTACAAAAAAATAAAAATTTTAATGAAAAGCAAATATGTTGTCATTACAGATAAAATTAAAAAATGCATTACTGAACTTCAATGCATTTGGTGCGGAAAGTTTTTTTCGCGATTGAGAAAATATTACACCTTATTTCATAATAGTTTTTCATGCTCTACACGGCTATGTGGTGGTATTTTCGATATCTGCAAAAAAGTGCAAAAAGTTATATCCTTAATGTACATGAGTATGTGGTTGAGTATATTAAGGTTGTGCATTCAGTTTTAAATTTAATTATTGTCGCTTTGTCCCCTTTATAGTACCCATCATTTTTATGCCTTACTTGTCGTAATTAGAAGCTTTTAACGGAAAATTCATTTACATGACAGCGAGCCTATGAGAGTCTGTCCGTGATGTCTGAAATGCCATTACACAAGGCACTCACATATCAACCTACAGGAAACATAATTCACAAAGTCTGAGTATATTTTTGCATCCCGGCGGAAGCATGCGTTCAAATGGTTAACATGAACAAAGTTATGGTGTACGTGTTTGCAATATAACACTATCGGTTGCCAGACTGTATTCATCAAGCAGTATTGCCAATATTCCAGTGCACTGCATTGGCAAACCAAATATAAATTTGGATTTATTATTTCATTAAAGTATTGGCAGCCAAAGGGGTGGGATCCGCATGCACTCGAACCTACATCGAAGTCTTGCGTGGTTCTTGTTTATTAGGGGAAAAGAGTGTTCTCTTCGTGAATACAAAATACAGTATTATGTTTGTAATATGTGTTCGCATTTCTCTGAAACGTAGTATGCGGTTATCGTAAAAAGCTTTTATTTCCAAGTACAGAGACCAATGTCAAAAATTCATTGGAAATTGAGGAACCTATTTCCTTTAACTGCAGTCCTGTGCACACAAATGCATACATATTTTAAGATTGTGTTTGTTTGAAAACACCATTTCCCATAGTTTCTCATATACCATTTTCTGTAATTTTATGAAATAACAAAAAAAATATTTATAAAAATATTATTCTTCTACAAAGATAAACCTACACTAAGCGCACATATTAGATATTTCCCATAGGATACCGTTTAGATCATTTTCCAGTTTTTACAAATGCATTTTAAAATTTGTTGTAATATTATCTGAAGTAATTTTAGTATGTTTGGAAAAAAATTGTGTTTTCAAAATTTTCAAAACAAAAACAAATGTTCACATTTAAAATTGTGTGTGTGAGCAAGCTGACACACACACCGACAGCATAAGGGTACCCTTTGAACATCCTTGTTTTATGGCCATGCAATGACGCAATCATACAAAATTTGCACGGACTAAAAAGTAAAGCTTATAACGAAATGCACATTAGGGCTATAATCGCGTGACGAATATTGCCCTGATAACGAAAAAGCATTTTTACGATCGATTCGGTGAAAAAGTTTCCACGAAGGCGATATCTAAAGTCGATATTCAGGTATTCACGTTATACAATGCCATACCTATTTGAATGTAATTACTGTCACTGCTGCTGTTGTTTATATAAACAAAAAATTGGTGACAAAAAGCTTCATCAATACAAAAACAACATTTAATATTCATTATGTGCAATCAATTATACACGAAATATAGTTATACCAATAGCATAACAATATTTTAATTTCATAAATTAGGTTCTGGCCTCGATGAAATTTATTGCTGCCACAAATAGCATTGGTGGCATCTGTTCTATGGTTGCTCTTTGGTCGATGCAACCGAAAACAAAATTTGCAAAATTGATTTTTAATTGTTTGTAGTTGTTTTCAAATTAGTGGTTCATAGCCATAAGTTATTAGATTTGAACTGGCTGCACACATACTGACAGGTGTGCATTTGACTTCTAAACCAACAAAATTATGACAATAAAATTTAGTTTCTGTGGTTATTGATTTATGTTGCGTATACATAATTTAGTGGCGGCAATCCATCATTCATACGCAATGTTGGCTAATGACAAGGCAAAACAAATGCAAAAGGTAACCAGGAACACCAAATTATTAGAGTGTGTTGAAATGTACTCATGAAAATGTCATTCGGAAAGCAATGCCATTTCATAAAGTTAGTGCAATTTGCTTTCCAAGGAAGTAGTAGAATTCCATTCGAAACAATTGGCTAAAGTGCGTGTTACGCTAGCAATACAATTGATGCTTCCTCTCTTGCTTTGGTATTAGTTAAATTCTACTCATGAAAATGTAGTTATGAGGAATAAATGGTGAATATGCTATTCAAAGGTCATGGTGATCTTTTTATTACAATCGCTGTTTTAGGCTATGTTTGTGTTTTTAATATTTTTGTGAATTCTTCAATAATGAAGTTTAATGTTTGTTGTTTAAGTATAAATATTATTTTTTGTTGCAAGTGCACATTAAGTTTGCTTTGAATTTGATTTAGTCCATGAAACAGAAATGTTTCTTTGTGCCTAGGCAACTGTTAACATAAAACATTTCCAAAACATTATCTGAAAGGTTAATAATATTTTGAAGTTTTTTTAGTTTTCTGTGTTCTGTCCTTTTATTTTTCTTAAATGTATTTTGTCATTGAAACCAAAGATGATATTTCTTTATGTTTTCAGTAAAAAAACAAGTAGGACAAGACAGTTTTCAACGGGTTTTTTATAGCTTCAGCATCTACATATGCTAACGACGGTATATACTAGGCCGGGGCGAGTTGTATGGATGGAAAAAAGTGTTATCGGGCGCCTGGAGTTTCTGATTTTTGGGATTGCGCAGAGCATAAAAGTCAACTAGACCGTATGCCTATGGTGAAAATCGAGCACCCAGATTTTGACTTGAAGTTTTTTTAAAGAATTTTTGGATATTTTGGCATATAACAACCAAACCACTGAGATTTTCGATCCATCACGAAGACAACAATTGTAGCCAAGACAATAATTAAGAACTCTCTAGTAAATCGTAAAAGCATTGGAACGCCCTTCAGGTAGTTATGACTTCGAAAATCCCTTGTGGAGATGAAAGACCTTAGTGAGTGTGCTAAGAACCCAAAATGAAATTTTCACCATAGGTCAAGTTTTCGAAATATTGCTTGATTAATAGGTTAATTTTGGCCCCTTGGGTGGTGGAACCCACTGACTTACAGCCTGTTCATGTATGTCGACCGAAAGGTTTCTTGCGTTTCGGAAGTGGAAAAAAATCATTTTCTGTTCATGTATATGCCTTCGAAACGAAAATCTATGCGACCGACAAGCCATACGAAATAACACGTAAACGTACACTTTTCCATTCAATTTGGGTTTACGTATTTCGAAAGGACTGTCTCTTATAGAAAGAGAATGTCAAAATCACTCACTTGCTTTATAGCTGCCGAGTAGAAAGTAAACTCGCGAATAACGCCGAAAATCTTAAAACAAATTTATGCAACACATTCGTGAAACAAAATAAAAATTTTACAGACACATTCTAATGGAGGTTTCATTCATTATTTTGAAGAAATCAATAAAATAAAATAATTCAAAATACCGACACATTTTATTTTTTCAAACAAAACAAATCACTTATATTCCAATGTTTGTATGTATATGTGGATTTTGTTTTCATTGCTCATTTGGCTCTCATTTATGGAACATAGTTGTACAAATGTACATTCAAATTAGTAGTATTTCGCATAGGACGTAACGGCAGTCGCACGATAGTTTGCGAAATACATGAACGCATTTTTAGACGGAAGTGAGTGACTGCTTTCCTTTCGTACAGGTTTCCGTGCGACATACATGAACAGGCGGTTAGAGTCCCATTTTGTAGCACAGTGTCATTTATCGATATTTTCCGAAAAATGTACACTTTTCGAAGGCATAACTAACTGAAGGAGCGCTCCAATACTTTTGCGATTTGCTAGAGAGTTCTTAATCATTGTCTTAGCTACAATTGTTGTCTTTGTCTTGGATCGAAAATCTCAGTGGTTTGGTTGTTATATGCCAAAATATCCAAAAATCCTTGAAAAAAACTTCAAGTCAAAATCGGGGGGCTCGGTTTTCACGGTAGACATATGGTCTAGTTGACTTTTTTGATCAGCACAATCCCAAGAATCAGAAACTTCAGGCGCCCGTGATGGTGTTCAAATCGCCCCACACTAGTATATACACTTTCATACGGGCAAAATATGCCTCATCGAAATAACTCTTTTAGACCCCAAGTAAGTTTGGACGAAATGTGTTTCAGAAACTTTGGAGTCGATTTAGTCGTGTCCGACGCATTCAGTCTGGCTGACTGGTGCGCACGATAACTCTCGAACAAACCAACCGCTCGGACCCAAAATTTTGTATTCGTAATATTCTGTCCAAAACTAGTTTATGTTCGAAGATGGGCCATATCCGTCCACTCCTTCGGGGGTACCTTCCACACATAATTTCAGAAAAGTGCAGTTTAAGACCTCCTCTCGAATCCCTTTGATTTTCGTTGTAACAACTTGTATTCACTGCCCCCATTACGACGGTGCAATTTTTTTAGGGACAAGTCCATACTTCCTGAGAAAATGGACTGAAAGTTGTCAAACCCCGCTATATTAGATGTTGTGAATGGAGCGCGAATTAAATATCGAACGAATAAACCGATCCGATTAAAAATTTGGCAATCGCAGTATTTTGCCCAAAGTTAAATCAAGTTCTAAGATGGGCCTTATCCGTCCACTCTTTTGGGGACCTCCCCTACAATAATTCAAAACTTTTCGCGCACGAGAACTCTCGAAGGCAGTGACCAATTTGGTCAATACGACGGTGCAATTTTTTTAGGGGCAAGTCCATACTTCCTGAGAAAATGGACTGAAAGTTGTAAAACCCCGCTATATTAGATGTTGTGAATGGAGCGCGAATTAACTATCGAACGAATAAACCGATCCGATTAAAAATTTGGCAATCGCAGTATTTTGCAACAGGTTTCATGTCCATACAGTGGCAAGTCCATACTTCTTGAGAAAATGACCCGAAAACTGTAAAAAACTTCTACGGCCAGCATGTGTAGTGGCTGGTGCGCACGAAAACTACCGAACCGAATACTGTGTTGGTCAACATTTTGCATATTGTAATATTTCCTTCCGGTAGCTCCCCCCTAACGTTCGAAAATATTTGCTAAAATGGTAAGCGCAATATCTCATAAAGGGAGCAACCGGTTTGGTCCAAACTTTGTATTAATATTAGTTAACCCTAGAATAAGTTGTAAATAGTAGATTAAGTTTGTAGTTTTAAGTAGTAGTTTTAAGTACTTATAAAAAAAACTGAATTCCTTTTTTAATAGTTCTAATTTTCAAGGATTATTTAATTGAATTTATCTAAAATATAATAAAGCAGTCTTGTTGCAGTTAAACTCAACATATAAAAATTGAAATTTTAAGGCCTGAAACTGTATTAGGCATATTGATATAAGCAGATAGAAATAAGTCACAATTTCTTGTATAGATGTAAGATGTTTTGAACTAATAAATGTGGCTAAGCCAAAACGAAAACGAAAACGGTCCAAACTTTGGATGAAATTCGAAGATGGTGGTCCACACCTTCCGATACCTCACCCACAAAAGTTCGAAAATATTCGCAATATCTCACAAAGTGAGCAAACGATTTGGTCCAAACTGTGGATCTCGAAATATTTGGTCCAAAGTTAATCTATGTTCAAAAGTGGACCCTATCGGTTCATTTCTAAGGGTAACAACCACACAAATGATCAACATTTTTGTTTAACTGCGGTTAAGCGTGTGTGCGAGAATCCCTGTTTACAGCGATATGATGTTTTTCGTGGGCAAGTCCATGTTTCCTGATATAATGGTCCTATCGACAGGAATGACTCCCAAATAAGACGCACTTCCAAAATGAACTAAGTCGGTGCATTCCTTTAAGTAGGAATAAAATTCGGAGACCCCCTAAATACATAGGTTTTTTGGGAAAAAGGTGTTTCAATTCATACAGGCTGAGAGTGTACCTCTGTCGACAAAGCCTACTGGTACTTTTTACTTGTTAACTGTTTATTTATTTAAAAACAATTTATAGTGTATTTCTGCAAAACAGTTTGGGCAAAATCCCAACAACAAAAATGGAGTGGGTACAGCGGAGCAAAATAGGAGACAACCAAAAAGGGAAAAAGGCACACAAAAAAGAAATGAAAAACACTTTTTTCGGCTTCCTAACGATATCTCGTATAACAAAATATTTTTTTTTTATTATTAATATCAATCGACAGTTCGAGTGGTATTTTGTTAAAGTAATTTAAATCGTATATTTTCTATGAACACGACGCACGCTCGTACAACAAGAATTCAACTTTTTAACATATTAAATATAATATGGATAAAGAGCGTCTGTGCGCTTAATTCCACGAAAGAACTCGAACTTAATAGTTCCAACAACACCAAAATGCACAGCGTTTGACATCTCATATGATGCTGCCAAATCGAAAAATGTATCCTTCGCCAAGGGTTACCAGATCGGTTCCGCCGCCCGCTCTTCCGAAATCAACGGCGTTTCACGAACGTGAACATATAGCGAATCAGCATTTGAAAAACAACCATCAAATAAATGATTTAAGAAAAAATTAACAATTTATGTATTTATATTTTATGAAATTTTGGCAGCGTTGTTTGTATTTCTATATCAGTTAATGTAAAATTGAATTAGTGTGCGATTTAATTATAAAATTAAGATTAAATTAAATTTTTGTTTAAAGTTATTTTATGGATAATAGGGTATCACGTTGAGAAATTAAATACACCAATCACCTGAATGTGTTTAAAATAATGTAAATAAGAGGTTGCATTTTTCCAATGTATGTATGGTAAAGAATTATAAAAAGAAACAAAAAATATACACCTGTAAAATTTTTTACGTTAACATTATTTATTGTAGCGTAATACAATTAAATATTTTGATCATTGCCAGCAGTCCACATTAAAAATCCTTCATTGAAATTATTTTAAAACAAAAATATTATAAGTGCTTACATTAACCGGTAACCAGGAGCTGCTTACGGTTATGTGGCAGAATGTGGCAAATGGAAAATAATTGTGGTCTTGTTATGTAAGTGTCGGCCATCGCTGCATGATAGCAGAACCAACATTAAACATTTTTGCTTGTATATGGTTTCCATGGTAGGTGGGTTGCCAGAAACGCTCTTTGGTTCCAGCGAAAACAAAAATGCCAAGTAAATATTTTTTCATCGAGTAAATTTAATTCAGCGAAAACTTTCTTTCTTGCATAAAATTTACTAATTGAAAAGGGAGTTGAAAAAGGGTTAATGGCGGGGGAATGCTAGGAATGTGTTGTTGTACAAAGTTTTAGAAAGGAAACAACTGTTAATGCATTTGTTAAAATATAAAATGGAGGTTTTTGTTCTTAGTGTGATGTTGTTCTCATTACCATCAAATAATGAGTGTTGCATATACTTACATAAAAAATATTAATAACATAAAACGTACATTGCGCGAAAGAGAAGGAATAAAATCAATTTTTGTACATGATTTTCTAACTAGAGACACAATGATTTTAATGAATTACTCAAAATCTCTAAAACAAGTTGGATATCATTCTGTTTATGCATTAAATGGGAAGGTGTTCGTGAGGAAAAGTGAGAAGTCTAAGACGAAGATTATTCGAAATAATGATAAAGTAAATGAATTACTCCTGGAATCAACTACTGCCTCAAACTCTCTCAAAAAACCTCAAAAACGTGTTATACCCTTAGCAGGCGATGACGATGTTTCTAATAATGCATACCAATCTACTTTATCTACTCAATGTATTTTTTTAAATTTTTTAAACGAATAATGATTTTGAACAAATATTTTCATTTAGTACAACAATATAAAAGCAGATATAAAATAATATTCAAATACATAATTTGCCTTGTTATAAGGTCGTTCATTGCTGTAGGAACAATGGTTATGGTGGTACGTCGATTTTTGCTAAAGAGGACTTCAAATTTGTGGTTTTTGCAAAAAATTAGTAATAACTCGTTGGAATCAATTGCATTCAAAGTATTGACATGCATTTTAATGGCAAATCTATGTACTTGGTCTTTTTATAAGTTTCCAAAATGTACCATGCTGCATTTCATGTCGACAATCATATATTATTGTGGGTGACGCTAATTTGAAGATTTTGGAATCTGATTCGTTTCTGAAAATTAACAATCTCTTGCTGCAGTATGATTTTGGTAATCTTCACAACTTAATAACGAGACCAAGTAGCACATCATATATGGCGAATAACAAAAATGTTTTGCAATCGATGAATCCGAGTTTCACCCTATCAGAATTCGCGAACTGTTAATATATTCTATAAAGTATGACTACAATTCTTTAAAATGAAGTGTTTTAGGAGTGATCCTATAATGTCGACCATTAAAATTAATTTTCGTGGAAGCTGTGTTGGCATCAATGTAGAAAAATGAGTAAAAATGGGTTGAAGCCAACAAGTTTTTTTATGTTCCCATACGATTTTTGGCTTAACCTTACATTTTATAGACATATCCCCAAAGAAAGAATCACAGAATACTCCATGGGCAACAAGATTGTAGTGTATGATTTTTTCGATATATCCACTGCATCCACCTAAAATTGATGCTGACATTTTGAAGCCGGAATTTCGGGGTTTTTTGAATTTTTTTAATAATCCGGACGCGCAAGAAGATAATATTCCAAACTCTTAACACGATTATAGAACTCGTGATTTTACGTCGTTTGATGCATATCTCATGAGTGTGCTCCTTACAGCATCCTAGTAATTGGAGTCGAAAGGCCAAAATTTGATGCGTGAATTTTCTTACAAAACCTATTTTTTGCGTGTAAAATTTACAACTGTCATTCCATTTCCTTTGAAACCCGCGTGAATTTAGTTTTTTTTTACGCGACGGTTCTAATGAAGCCTTCCGCGATAGAGTCCATCTCCTAAAACCGCGGATATAGATACCTTGAAAATCGGAAAATCAGCAAAAATATATTTTGACAAAACCGCGTACTAAACCGCGATTTTCTTTAAAAATTTTTACGTAAATGGAATCCTTTACTTGCGATTATAATATTTGCAAAAACGCGTGTCATAAAAGAAAAGAGATACGCGAGTAATATGGGTCTTTCACAAAAAATTGAATATGGAGGCACATCCGCGGTTCTTGAAGAATCTAATTAAAATTGTTATATTTTGACGTATTTTTGATAGGCGCTGATGAAACCGGATGCGCATCAAAATCGTATGCACATTGCGCGACTTTTACCAACTTTAAGGTTTTTTGCAGTGTATGATGCAACTGGCGGCACACAATGGCCCCTGAGTGAAACATCGAAATATGCATAAATTTTGAAAGAGATTGATTCGCTGTATCCAAAAACGAATGCGCATCAACCGACTTTAACTAATTCGCGAATAACGGGCTTTTTAATTTTAATATTAATTGAATGATTGTAATTTCAATATTACTCTTAATTTGCTACCCTTATAAGTTATCACAGTAATCAGTTAAACTCTCGCGATTGTAAACCATATTTTTTGATGAAGTTTTAACAGTTTACATTCATTATTCTATGGGATTTTAGCAAAATAGTTGGAGAACTCCCAAATATTTTTTTCGAATTTTTAGAATCAAACCAAAAAAATATTTACAACAATATTTTCCAACAATAAGTTTTTCTCTTTTGTTGTTGCTATAATCTGCAATTTATGTACCCAATCTCCATAAATTTGGTATCATATTTTTCTACGCATTGTCTAGATTCCGCATATATTTTTTAATTTATTTTTTGAGGGTTTGTACGGATTCTGGGTAAGGATTATT
Source organism: Musca autumnalis (assembly GCF_047663935.1). Classification (NCBI taxonomy): domain Eukaryota; kingdom Metazoa; phylum Arthropoda; class Insecta; order Diptera; family Muscidae; genus Musca; species Musca autumnalis. The sequence goes on along the minus strand of NW_027411755.1, from coordinate 266,180,078 downwards.
TGGATTTACTTCAAAATTTTTTATTATTTGTTGATTTTCCGCGAAAATAATAATAAATTTAATAACTTTTTAAACATCCACGAATAGATATGGAATGCTGTTAACGATTTATGCATACATTTTCTCATAACAACAAAAAAGATATTTTTTAATATTTTTTCTTTATATGAGAATAAAAACCGCTATAACTTTTGCGCGCATTGGCCAATTTCGTGAACGCGAGTAGATTTGAAACCGGATTTTTTTCCTTTACCTCTATACCAAAAACCGTAGATGTGCTCGCAAAAAAAATTTTTAATTTTTTTCAAATGGAATTGTAAAGGAATTTTGTTATTCGCCATATACACTAATATTTGTGTTCCCACAAAAGTGTATTCGGTTGAATGTGGTTTATATGACCATAATATGAACAAGCTGAAATGCAGATTAAAACACAAGCGCATAATTTTGTAGGAAAACTGGTACAGAAATGTGATTATGAGAATTTAAATGAATTCTTGAACAATGAAATATCGAAATTGATGTATACTGGTGATTGATACGACAAACTTAATCTCACGTATTAAACCTTGAATTGACAAAATCATGGCGTTTCATTAACGATACCCTTGGAAGAAAGAAACATGATGAATTAAATATTATCATAAATCAGATTTGCTGAATACCTCATTTTTAGCAACTGTAGGTAACTTAAAACAAAAAATAGGGAATAATCCCAGTGATGACCTTAACTTTTTCGGAACCTTGTATACATTTAACTTTTGTTGTGGCCATGATCATATATATCCCATATTATCATGTTCCAGCAAGAAAGGTAGCAATTAGTCTTGATAACTTCAAACCAATTTCTATACTCTCAATAACTGACAGTGTACTTGAGAGCATACTTTACAACCAAATTTATGTTTATCTGTCAAATAATAATATGTTGAATGAATATCAAAATGGTTTCCGTAGGGGTTGCGGTACAGGAGAAGCAACTTTAAATGTTCAGAACTACATGTGTAGGGAAATATATATGGGACAATAGAGCTGTGACAGGCGTATTCTATGACCTTTCAAATGCGTCTGATCTTGTAAATCATAATTAGCTGTTGGACAAATGTGTGTATTATAACAATTGACGTAATGCACATTCCATTTAAAAGAGTTACCTTTGTGAACGAAAACAATTTGTTCAAATTGGGGAGCACCGTAGCAGATTGTGTGCCGTTAAATGCGGAGTACCACAGGCAAGTGTCCTAGGACCTCTGTTTTTTTTTTTCATTATTCATCAATGACTTTCAACATTAAATGGCAAGGCCACTTTCAATTTGGAATACATACGAATCCACAAACTGTTCATTAACCCCGAAAAACGATTCCAGATTCACTAACAACTTTAGTAATTTTATATTTTTACATTAGGTAAATTTAGATAAAAAAATTAAAATTGTTAAACAACATCGATTTCTACCTCACAGTGAAAAGTATCCACACTAAATGTTTTATAAAACAAATAGGATTTCTTAGGTGTTTTCTACTTGGTATGATATTCTTTGTTATCTTAGCTGGCCCATTACAGAACATTTGTTCTATAGGCCGAACTAAGAAAAGATCTCCAATTCTCTCTATTTGTTGCTTCGCACTCTGGAATACCGCGCCTTTTCATCTCTTCATCCACTTGTTTGTGCCATCTATTCCTTGGCCTGCCAATTCTGCGTGCACCGCCAAGCGGTTCGTATTTATACGCCTTTTTAGAGGGTTCATCTTCGCCCATTCTTATGATATGGCCAAGCCAACGCAATCGCTGCATTCCGATACGTTTAACTATATTGATGTCGTTGTATAGCAGATACAGCTCGTGGTTCATGCGACGTCGATATTCACCGTCAACGCAGATTGGTCCGTAGATCTTTCGAAGAATTTTTCTCTCAAACACACCAAGCACTGCCATGTCTGCTTGCGCAAGTACCCAGGCTTCGGAGCCATACATCAGCACGGGTAGTATCAGTGTTTCGTAGAGCGTTATTTTTGTTTGACGAGATGTGACTTTGTTTTTAAACTGCTTACTTAAACCAAAGTAGCATATGTTGGCCAATATAATTCTTCTTTTTATTTCACAACTGATGTCGTTTGTTGTGTTTACGGGGGTGCCGAAGTAGACGAAGTCTTTCACTACCTCAAAATTATAGGAAACAACTTCCACAGTCGGTCCGAGCTCAATGGACGCATTGCGCGTCGACACCATCAACTTGGTCTTCTCACCATTTACCGCCAGACCCACTTTAGCAGATTCTCCTTCGACCTTCATAAAGGTATCAGTTACTTATTTTACTGATCATCCCATGATGTCTATATCATCAGCATAAGCAAGTAACATGTGACTATTGGTGTAGATTGTGCCACTTCTTTTGACGTTTGCCTCTCGTATAACCTTTTCCAGCAGGATGTTGAAGAGATCACACGAAAGGCTGTCTCCTTGTCTGAAACCTCTTTTGGTACAAAACTCTTCGGAGAGGTTCTTTCCTATTTTAACTGAGGATCTCGTGTCAGTTAAAGTAATTTTACAAAGCGGGATGAGCTTTGCGGGTATACCAAATTCAGACATGACTTGGAATATCTTTGAACGCAGCGGGCTGCCGAAGGCTGCTTTATAATCGGCCAAAAGGTGGTAGGTGCCGATCTGCATCTCTTGGGTCTTCCTCAGGATTTGCCGCAGGGTAAATATCTGGTCAATGGTGACCTGCCAGGTGTAAAGCCGCGTTGGTATGGACCAATTATCTCGTTGACCACTGGCTTTAGTCGTTCGCACAATATCCCTGACACGATCTTGTAGGCAATAGGGAGTAGACTTATAGGGGCATAATTAAAGCATACAGTCTTATCTCCTTTCTTGTGGATGGAGCACAGGATACTCAGGTTCCAATCGTCGGGTACTCGTTCTTCCTGCCACAAAGTGCTAACTAGCTGATGAATACACCTTATCAGCGTGTCGCCTCCGGTTTTGAACAGCTCGGCTGGTAAGCCATCAACTCCTGCTGCCTTATTATTCTTCAGTCGATTTATAGCTGTCTTTACCTCATCTTGGCTGGGTGGTATACATTCAATACCATCTTCAGGGATTGGGTCTGTTGTATCTTCGTCGTCTTCGCTGCTATTGGATACCAACAGATTTGAAAAATGTTCTTTCCATATCCTGAGCACACTATCTGTATCATTTACCAATTTACCTTGCTGGTCTCTACAGGAGGATGTGCCTGTACCAAAGCCATCAGTTTGATGCTTGACTCTTTGGTAGAATTTTCGGACTTCATTCTGGTTCCTGTACATCTCGATTTTTTCACACTCCTGCTTTTCCATCTCCCTCTTTTTCCTGCGAAAAAGACGTTTCTCCTCTCTCCTTTTCTCCCGATATCTCTCTCGTGCGCTACGCGTTGCTACGGATTGTAAAGTAGCCCTATATGCCGCATTTTTCTCTTCGTTAGCAGCACGACACTCCTGATAATACCATGGATTCCTTGGTGGAGGTCTCTGGTTTCCAAGTATGGATTTTGCGGCTGTTTGCATGGAGTGGGCAATACTTTGCATTGCGCTGATATGTTATCGGGATGAGGAGTGCTTTGGTTAAGCAATTGGGCTAGTTGAGTGGAATATGCTGTGGCTATCTGTTGTGATTGCAGCTTACCCATGTCTAACTTGCGTGTTGTGTCTGTTCTTTCTCTGTTTGCTACGTTTAACCGGGCGCGTACCTTTGCTGCAACGAAGTACTGGTCCGAGTCTATGTTTGCTCCTCTGAACGAACGCACATCCAACACGCTCGATGAATGTCTTCCATCTATCACAACGTGATCAATTTGATTTCTTGTTTTCTGATCTGGGGACAGCCATGTGCCCTTACGCTGCTAACTACCATGTTTTTTGCCGCTGTGAAGTCTATCAGCCTCATACCATTGTCAGATGTTTCACTGTGGAGACTGATTTTTCCGACGGTTGGGCCAAAGATATTTTATTTTATAGTTTTTCGTTTCCAATTTTGGCATTAAAATCGCCTAGAATAATTTTCATGTCATGGGCAGGACAACGGCCATATATTTCTTTTAAGCGCTCATAAGATATATCTTTGGTCAGTTCGTCCTTGTCTTCAGTGGGAGCTGATGTTGAAGAATTTTGCTTTTATTCGAATTGTAGCAAGTCTTTCATTCACTGGTGTGAATCTAGAGACCAGGTGTTTTAACCTCCGACCAACTACAAATCCGCAACCAAACACATGCTTTATGTCATGGCAGCTATAATACAGTGCGTCAAATTTAGGTGTTGTTGTGACGCCTTTCCCATTCCATTGTATTTCCTGTATGGCAGTAATGTCGGCCTTGTACTTTTCAAGTACATCTGCCAATGCGTAAACTGCACCTTCTTTATAAAGAGTACGAAGATTCCAGGTGGAGATTCGCAGATCATGGTCCTTAAAACGTTTGCGGGGGTCGTCAACTTTTGAGGGATTTGTTTTTCTTTTCTTTTGTTTTTTCATAGTAGGCTGCTTTTTCTAGTGGAGGGTTACTAACTCTGCGCCCAAAACCCAAGCTTTTAACGTTCTTATGGGTGAACACGCGGCACATTTTAGCTCACTACCTTTAACGGGTGTTAAAGGCAGCTACCCCAGGTGACATCACGGGGATGTCAGTGTCCACTTAAGATGAAAGAGGGACCAAAATAAATCCTGAACTTTGACATGTTAAAGCCGGTCAGGACCGTTTCTTGGTATCTTTCATCCCCTACGTCACCCCATAAAAAGTCTATAGGATTTAAATCCAGTGATAAGGGATATGTTTGAATCACTTTCGGACAGTTATATAACATCCATTTTCGAACAATGTGTGATTTATTCTTTGGGTCATTAGTTTGATCAAATCGGAATGTTGTATCCGATCCCATTTTTTCAGCGCTTCATTTTAAATTATCCTTCAGAATTTTTAATAACGGATCTTATCCATATTTCCTTCGGTAAGTACAAGATTCCCTACACCGGAAGCCCTCATACAACCAAACACCATAACAGAACTTCCTCCGTGTTTTGCGGTTGGCATTGATTATTTAGGGTTCAAAGCCGTATTTTCCCTACGCCATACCTTACTCGGTCCTTCCGACCAAAATATGTTAAATTTGCTTTCATTTTCAAATATTGCAGTAAAAGCTCAAAATCCTTTTTTACGTGTTCCCGAACCAACTCCAATCGAATTTGGCGTTTTTTAGGACTTAGATATATTCATAAGGCTTTTTCAGTGCAGCTCTACCATGAAGACCATGTATACGCAAAATTCTCCTAATGGTTTATGGGTTACACATTTTGTTAAGATATTTCTCCGTGATCTTAGCTTGTTTAAGTACCTTAAGAGACATCGGCCAACACACAACATTTATATATTTCCTGTCGAAAAACGGTGCTGGTTTTGCGTAAATGTTATTGTGTGTTAGCGTTTTGCTAGCAAACAAAGATTTGATCACAGTGATAGTTAAAAATTTAACATCTTGCCTCAACATATCAAAAATGTTGAGAACTTTTTATTATTCAAAAGGAATGCACCTTATTTTTGCATGCTGACACAATGTGTGTAATCACGCTACAGTTCGCAATTTGGATCGGATCATCACGAAATTTTAGGGGTTAATGGATGTCTTAGAGGGGAAAAAGCCTATTGATTTTGGTAATGGTCGGATAATATTCGTAGGTCGAAATGGGCAAAAATTTATGTGGAGAAAATTCAGCATTCCATTCTTATGTGAATATCTCCGTTTCTAGTAGGAGTTTTTCAAAAGGAAAGCTAGTCAATGGAAGAAAAAAATATTCCCTTTACATTGATGCAAATAAGGTTGGCGTAGGTGATCAAGCAACGTAGATATCGTAGTGGTGTAGGGTATCCCATAGTCGGCCCCGCCCCGACTATAGCATTTGCTCACTTGTTTTTATTTAGATTCGAAGATTGACAATATGTTTTGAATTGCTTTTACTTTCCCAGTTAACGAAATAGTTTAAAATGTTAGAGACTTTTCTCCCATTGCTCGTTGTGAAGACTTTTTTAATAAAGCAAAGTGGCAAAATCAAAAACAAATGAAAAATCACTTACTTCTCTTTTAAACAAAATTTCATTATTTGTTTATTCGTATACACTCGTTTGTTTTTTTTTATTACTCATATACGTAGGATAGGTTAACCATTTTACCTTGGTTTCTTTATAACGAATATTCTCTATAACATAGTAATTCTTCGGTCCCCAAGTGCTACGATATAGAGAAGTTCGACTGTATATATACTAAGTATAAGGTTTGAAAGGTTTTGATACATTAAAATGTAAATTTCAAAAACAAAACGAAATTATTTTTAAATGGTTTTATTTAGCTCACCCCGTTTGTTTTATTTATTTACTAGCAGACCCCGGTCCGCGTTGCTGGCCCGTCGTAATGAGTTTTGATGACAACTTTTTATCGACTTTATGCTTGAAAATTCAAAAATAGGTATTTTCTACCTCACTTCTTCGTTCTATTGTCAAACCGAGAGGGATTTTTTGTCTGTAACCTTTCTTTTCTCTTACGGACTTTGTCGTATTTTTTCGCCAATTTATGCTTTTTAGGATTTATTATCGTCCATGTCCCTGTCTTTATCCTAAAGCGATCTAATTTTAAAGTTTAAAAAGTGGTTAAATCGAATTCTCCCGCTTATTGAGACTTATATGTTTTAGCTTTTCATGGCTGATGGACCGTTGAACCTCACCATTCAAGTAAATTTGTAAATATATAGTTTTTCTTGATCGGGGCGCAACCACCGTTGTCTCGAAAACTAATTTGCAACCCGATGCGCTCATAAGTTTAGCAAATATAGTGATTATAAAATAATAGGCCCCGAAATTCGTCTACAAATATATAGCATTTTGGACCACGGGACATTCCTGAACATTTTCTGAATATTAGGTTCAGTAGTTTTGAAAAGAGTGGGCGTGGTCATCAGTTTTCAAGATATAACATATTAAAAAAAGTAGGCCTGGTGCGGTATCTTGGCTCCGGATATGTACCTAGGGTGGACACAACTTCATTGCCTACCAAAATGTATGCTGAAACCGATATAATCATACATTTGGCTTATATATAGCGTTTAACAGAAAGGCATGGGGAAGGTACCCCACCTCTTCCGAAATTCATAATATATACATAACAACGACAAACATTGAGCTTTTGTCGCAAATTTTATGGAAATCCCTTCAGTGGTATTGGAGTTATGACATATTAAAAAAACAGGCGTGGTCGGGCCTATAGGCCCTAAAGCAGTACCTAGATTGTAGATTAATCCGTAAATTTTTAATTCGATACATGCATAATTTTTGCAAATATAACGTTTTTTAAAAATATCACGTAGGGGAGGTACCCCGCTCCCTCTGGAATTCAATAAAATATGTAACCTGTTTTCGGGGGGCGTGGTAAACTTTTATTTCCAAAAAACCTAAGTTGGATTATGACAGCATTTGATTTTTATTCATAAAGGTAGTGCGTTTTTTTTCAAATATGCCCCCTTCAAAATTCAAGAAAATATGCTCGTACATTCCCTGATATTTTCAGGAAAATCGGTTCAGTAGTTTTGTAGATGTAACATATTTTAAAAAGTGGGTGTGGACAAGTCTTTGGATCCTAAAAAAGTGGGTAAGGTCTTCCGAAATAGATACATTCGTAATTATTGTAAATATAACATTTTAAAAAAGTAGGGTATAGGGGAAGTACCCCGCCCCTTCCGAAATTCAACTGAATTTGTAGCCTATTTTAAGCGGGGGCCATCCTTGTACATTCCCTGGCAATTTCAGGAAAATCGGTTCAATAGTTTTTGTAGAAATGATAAAAATTGAAAATTGAAAAAAGTGGGCGTACATTTTCTTTGCATAAAAAAATATCGAAATCGGTCCAGCCGTTCTCAGTTGATGCCATGACCAACGAACAACATTTGATTTTTATTTTTAAAGATTTTTTTTTAGACAAATCGCGATTTCCTTGAAAATCCATTCAGTGGTTTTGTAGATATAACCTAATTAGAAAGTGAGCGTGGTCGGATCTTAAGTCCCAAAATAAGTACGTAAGGTTGGAGACACAATCGCCATTGACTCGCAAATAAATTCCGAAACCGATACATTCGTATTTGTTGCAAATATTGCATTTCTACAAAAATAGGGCATATGGGAAGTACCCCCCCGATCCGAAAGTCAAAAAATATGTAGCCTATTTTTATCGGGGACCAACCCTGTACATTCGCTGAAAGTTTCAGGAAAATCGATTCAGTAGTTTCGTAGATATAACATATTTAAAAAAGTGGGCGTTGTCCAGTCTTAATGCCCCAAATAAGCACGTAAGGTCGGAGACACAATCGCCATTGACTCGGAAATTAATTTTCAAAGCGATACATTTGTAATTGTTGCAAATATTGCATTTTTACAAAAATAGGGCATAGGGAGGTACCCCGCCCGATCCGAAATTCAACCAAATGTGTAGCCTATTTCAACAGGGGGCCATCGCTCTACGTTCCCTGAAAATTTCAGAAAAATCTGTTGAGTAGTTTCGTAGATATAACATATTTATAAAAGTGGGCGTGGCCAATTTTTCTTTGCATAAAAACCTAAACTGGACTGTGACTAACATTTCCACAAAAAATTATCCAAATCGCTACAGCCGTTTTCAACTGATTCAATTACCAACAAACGACAATTGAGTTTTATATATAAAGATTATTTATTCTTGGGTCAAATTTAGTAATTCAAATTTCACACTCTTCCTGTCAACCGATTAATCTGAAATTTTGTATACACTTTGGATTTTGGTGACAATACAATTATGTTTATTCATTATTATTATAAATTCAAGATGGCCGCCGCTACAAAATGGCGGATAACGTAGGTTTTATCAATCCCATCAATATGGGTATCAAATGAAAGGGCTCAACAAGCAGAATACAATACACTATAAAAATTAAAATCCAAAATGGCGGCCGCTACAAAATGGCGGATAACGTAGGTTTTATCAATCCCATCAATATGGGTATCAAATGAAAGGGCTCAACAAGCAGAATACAATATACTATAAAAAATTGAAATCCAGGATGGCGGCCGCTACAAAATGGCGGATAACGTAGGTTTTATCAATCCCATCAATATGGGTATCAAATGAAAGGGCTCAACAAGCAGAATACAATATACTATAAAAATTGAAATCCAAGATGGCGGCCGCTACAAAATGGCGGATAACGTAGGTTTTATCAATCCCATCAATATGGGTATCAAATGAAAGGGCTCAACAAGCAGAATACAATATACTATAAAAAATTGAAATCCAAGATGGCGGCCGCTACAAAATGGCGGATAACGTAGGTTTTATCAATCCCATCAATATGGGTATCAAATGAAAGGGCTCAACAAGCAGAATACAATACACTATAAAAAATTGAAATCCAAAATGGCGGCCGCTACAAAATGGCGGATAACGTAGATTTTATCAATCCCATCAATATGGGTATCAAATGAAAGTGCTCAACCAGTAGAATACAATGTACTATATAAAATTAAAATCCAAGATGGCGGCCTCTACAAAATGGAGGATAACTTAGGTTTTATCAATCCCATCAACATGGAAATGAAAGGTCTCTACAAGTAGAATACAATTTACTATGCAAAATTGAAATCTAAGATGGCCGCCGCTACCAAATGGCTGATAACAATTTTTTATCAATCCCACCAAGATGGGCATCAAATAAAAGGGCTTGACAAGAAGAATACAGGTCAGTATACAACCTCAATATTTAAGATGGGCGCAGCCAATAAATGGCGTTAAATTAAGATTTAAATTTAGAAATTGAATCTGTAATTTAGGTATCTGATTAATCCAGCCTGAATCCACCACCCAAGTCAAGATTTTTTATCGTGTTGAGGACTGTGTGGCGTTAGAGTGGCTAAAAATGATACGTCGTTAGCGGTACACCACCCAAGTTAAGGTGAAAGGTTAAAACGCGCCGAGAACTGTATGGCATTAGGGTGGATAAAAATGATATGTCGTTAGCGTTTTCCCCTCAAGACTCAGGCGCATCTTGTTGTACATAGCCTTGCCCCTTTATTGGACCTCTGGGGGGTCGACTGTTTAAATGTCCATTACTCGTGGGAACAAAATGGTAAAAAAATATATAAAAAATACAAACACAAATAAAACAGAAACTGCAACACAACGTAAACGAAGGCTTCAAAAAGCGAAAGAAAAGTATAAAGCAAAACGAGCTAAAGAAAGTGAAGGTGATAGAAATAGTCGATTACAGAAACGACGGGAACAATTAGCGTTAAAAACACCTGAGCAATATGAGGCCAGGTTAAAAAAGCAACGTCAGCGATATACGCAAATGACGGCGTCAGAAACGCCTGAAGAATATGAAGCCAGGTTAACAAAGCAACGTGAGCGATACACACAGATGATAGCGTCAGAAACGCCTGAAGAATATGAAGCCAGGTTAACAAAACAACGGGAGCGATACACACAGATGTGTGTTGCCTTTAATACTATCATGGGCTTCTACAATACATAAAATGCAGGCCAGCACAGTGGATCACGCAGTCGTATACTTAGGTGCGAAACTGTTTGAAGAAGGTCAAGCCTACGTGGCTCTTAGTAGAGTAAGATCTTTGCAGGGACTACGTATAGAGGAGTTGGACTGCAATAAACTAACGGGCAAGAAACCTTGCAATAATGAAGCACTAAATGAATTAAACAGAATGCGAAATAAAAACTAAAAACTAGAAAATAAAAATAGGTAAAAAACTTTTTAAGTTAAACGGTTTTATGTTAAACATACATTGCAATGTTTAAGATAAATGTACTAAAAACCAAAAAATAATAAAATATATACAGTCGTGGGAATTATAAACATATGCATAGACTAGACTAAAATAAAACCGTGGTGCACGTCAATTGTCTACAAATTATATATGTTTAACATAAAACTGTTTAACTTAAAAAGTTGTTTTACCTATTTTTATTATTTATTGTTGTCTTATTAGGACGAAGGTCATTATTTATGAAAGTTTTTAATTAATTGAAATTAATCGTTATCTCGATTAATTTCAATTAATTAACCTAAGGAGTTTGTATTGAAAAAGTGAATTCTAGCGAAGTCCCACACACCCAACCATTATGCCACGATCGTTTCGCTGGTGCCTAAATCCAGCTCATCAGGCATATCGGATGTGAATGACTAGAAGACAAAGGCGGTGTTTGATAACTTCTATTTATACCGATATTATTGAAAATTGGCAGATATTCATTATTTTCTGAAGCCTTTTTATCAAGTCAACCTAGTGTCTTGTCTAGAGTTATTTCTCATTTATCTACAAAATATTTTTTTAGATTTTTGAAATATTTCCTAAGTTATTTATTAGAATTTTATATGTTAAAACGTTCAACACATTTTTCCTTAATTGTTCCCATAAGACACGTTCATCTGCGAATTCTGACTAAAAGTTAAAACAAAATACATACAATAAATTTACAAAAGTTTGTTTCTAACATGCAGACTGCATATGTATACGTACAGTGTTGCTCAAAACATTTGCAACTCGAATGACTACTTCACTTTTTATACAGTTCTGAGGTAATTTATGGATTTGAAATGTAGCTATTTTTGTAGATCGATTGTTTATTAGCCCTTTTTAAAGATAAAAAATAATTTAAAATAATTTCACCTATTTTGCAAAAATATACAAAACAAAGCTCGGACTCATTTTTGGTCCTGCTCAAAGAAAACATTTGCAACTGATAAAAGTTGATTCAAAATCTGAGGAAATTATTATTTTTTTTTTTTTTTGTTTTGCCTTATTAAGGCGAAGGTCATTTTTAGAGTGATATTTGAATTAATTTTCTTTCGAGTTGAGCTATTTAGACCTAATAGGTACATTGAAAAATTAGGAATCCACCGAAGTCCCACACATTCAACCACTATGCTACGTTTCACGGGTGGTTAGACCGATCATCAGGCATATTGAATTGTGTTTTTTTTAGTGGGTGGACGAAGGCTAAGCTTGGAGACTAGCATTTATATCACAAATCATTCGAAATTTGTATATTCGAATTATTTATTTATTTTAATGTTAGTCATTTAATTCCAAACCTTTCCTATAGTCCGACTTGGCTGGTAACCCTATTTTTCACGGGTCTAACCACCCGTGAAACGTAGCATAGTGGTTGAATGTGTGGGACTTCGGTGGATTCCTAATTTTTCAATGTACCTATTAGGTCTAAATAGCTCAACTCGGAAATTATTTTTGTTTTGATAATATATTGTGAGTTGGACCTTTTATTTATTATCTGAACAAGTCATAAAGGTATCCAGTTAACTAATTACATTAATATACCCTTTGGAATTCTGTCTCTAAGGGTAATTGTTAAATAATAAGGTTTTATGTCCGGTTAGTTTTTAAATCTAATAAATATATCGACCTTTTGGAGCTTTTATGCCACTATCTCAGGGATAGTGGCACAATTTTCTGCAAAAAATTCAAATAGATCCGAGAGTAGTCTATACCATAAGGTATAATATACATTAACATGGAATAAGCTAAGTTTCTCTTAATACTAAATGGCAAAAACAGTTCTGTAGAATACAACCATCGAAGTATTCTTATTACCCCAGGGTATAAGCCATCAATATGGGCAGAAAAATCCAGCTTTGAGTCTATAACAACTCCTAAAAATGTTAATCAGTCAACTAAACCAACCGTTGAGCCATCAATCTATATATTCATACTACCATCCATGTGCCATATTGAACCGAATAGCATGGCTTTAGTCTTAGAAGCATTTACAATCAATTTGTTGTTTCGCAGCCAATTTGATATGGCGCATAAGTTAATATTGACGTTATCTTCCAATTGAGCAACAGATTTCCCATTAAAAAATAAATGTATGTCATCTGCATATAAAAAAGGACGACAGGCATTGCCCAGAACACAACTACCAATGTCATTAATATATAAAAAAAAGAAGGGGTCCCAAAATGGACCCTTGGGGCACACCACTGTAAATATTACGCCTGTTGGAAGTACTTCCATTGTATGTAACATACTGGGAACGCCCTGACAAGAATGAGTGGATTAACTTACACGATGTCGAATCAAACAAAAACCTAGATTTAAGTTTATCAAGTAGTATTGTGTAATCTACTCGCTCAAAGGCTTTATATAGATCTAGGGCAATTAAGACACCACTGTCGCCTCTATCAACCGTCTCCTTATCAAGTCGGTAAGATCTACTAAAAGTGAAGTAGTGCTAAGTCCACGTCTGAAGCCATATTGATAGTTGTGGATACATTTTCTGACATCAACAAATGCTTGAATTTGATTCAAAATAAGGTGCTCAGCAACTTTTGAGGGCGCTGGCAAAATGCTTATTGGTCTCATGTTATCGATTGTATGAACTTCTTTTACCTTGGGAATGGGAACGACCCTAGCTACTTTCCACGCTTGTGGAAAGACTGAAGTGGTGAAAATAACATTGAAAAAATAAGTCGAATACCTTGAGATATAAGGAAAGATGAAAAGTTATTACCTTCGACGTCGTGAAAGTTTGGAGATACATTATTACAAACCCCATTACCCTCTGTAAATCATCGTTACCAATGATACCATTATTCCGGAGATGCCTCCACACCTGTGTCGGGCCAAGTCTACCAAAAAATATTTTGTAGTATTTACTACGCTCGTTCTCATAACAGATTTAGCTCTGTTTTTAAGACCGCAATATGTTGACCAATTCACTTGAGTGGGGTAACGCATATAATGTTTGTACGCCATATCACGAAGGGACTTCGACAATATTATTGCTCTACTTCTTAACCACGGCTCTAAACTAGAAGATACACGTTTTGTTACAATGGGAACGAAACAAAAAAGATTGGCAATAAGAGTGTCGAAGAATGAAAGCAACTCACTGACATTAGTAGTTTCATAGATAAAGCTGAAGTCAGTATCCACTAAATAATTATGCAGGCTTTGCCAATCAATGTTATTGTAATCGCGATATTCGTCCCAGCGCTCTGTGAGATTGGTGTTTATATTGATGGCACCAAAAATTAAAGAGTGATGTGAAATAGCAGGTCATTGAACTTGGTCAGTAAAATTAATAGAGCACGATTGACTATAAACGACATAATCAATCAAGGAAACAGTGTCAGTGGCCATATTAAAATATGTAGGCAAGGAGTTGTGATTAATTGACAGATCAAGACGGAGACATGTGTTCCTCATTTCATTCGATTTCGAAAATTCAAATAAGTTGCAGTTAAAGTCGCCGACTGCAATAACTGATTCGTACCGTGACAGAATATCTCCATGGGCTTCCTCAAAGCTGGAAATGTTGCCATGTGAATAGGGATTCACATACACCTGAGTTATTAGAACGAAAAACAACTTTGTATTTAACACCATTCAAAATGTATATACCAACACCTCCACCCCTAGCAATCGGGCGAACATTACGAACAAATGAATAACCAGGTATCGTAACCGCTCTAGATGAAACGTACGGTTTCAACCAGGTTTCAGAAACTGCGAATAAGCACAGGCTACTGTCACAAATGAGATTTTTAATCTCACTTAAAGTGGTGTTGTAGCTCGATGGACACAAGCTTTGGCAATTTAGATGACCGAAAGACATGAAATTGTTATATTGGCTCAATACATTTTTGAAATGAGAGGAACCACCAGCAATAGGACCGAGATCATGATTAGGCGACATAAAAAATTATAATAACAAAATATCGCTGGGGAACCTAACTGTATGCAAAAGTGGAATCATCATGAAAAATATAAAAAAATATAAAAAAAGACATTCCTCTCGGGAAAACTATTAAGAACTACTCAAATGCTCTTAAATAGCATTGGCCAGTATTATTATTTTGTTAGATAGTGATTCCGAGAATTTAAGCTACAAGAACAAAGTTTCAAAAATCATAGATTAACTAAAGTTATTTTTTAACAAAATAACCGATATGTGTGTATGTTGGTGAACAAAAGTTAAAGTTCACACAATAGAAAAAAAAAACTTTTTTATTTTGACAAGTTACATAGCCTAAAAGTCACAAAAGCCAAAAATAAGGAAAACAACATACAAGCACTTTGACCTCCAAAGTTTTATAATTGGTTTGCATTCGATGGCACGTCTACTAAGGCCAATTCAAGTTTAATGCAGGATGCCCACATTTTATGCTCCTATACGAAGGGTTACTATCTTGTTTTGTTTTTACATCAAATTGGGAAATTTAACTAAAATATTTCTGGTTTGGATTCGGATGAAAAATTCAAAGATATGGTTTGATAGCATTTATTCTTATATTATTGTATCAAGTTGAGAACTAACTTTCGAAGATAATGAAACGTGTAGTCAAATAGCTCACAAACAGGAAATGGAACTATAACCGCATCAACAACGCTGACAAAAATTCCGAGGATTTCGGTAATTTGTCTAAATGGTTTTCGTAGCACAACACGCACATAGAATTACACATCTTTTAAACTAAAACATGTAGAGTCACTAAACGATATTAATACGTGTACTTCTCGCTATGTTTATGGAAATGTTGTTTAAATATTTGGAAAAAAATTATTTTTTTTAATTTTTAAAAAATTTTTGTGGGGAATTCTGCTTGGTGTCGGACTTCTTGGAGAAAAATAGTTTTTGACTTCCTTTATTTTTTTTGCTGTTTTAATGCGGCTCCTAAACAAAACATTTCAGTGCATTTTCAGAATTTTTTGCTCGGATACATAGATCTTAGAAAATTGAATTATATGTATAACAAGTAAGCAAAGGCTACAGTCGGACAGGGCCGACCATGCGATACCATACACCAATACCCTGCGAATTAGCTTTCAGCAAATTAAAATTCCTGTTGGACAAATAAACTTATTGTAAGAAATAAATTTGTAGAGTGTGCCACCTTATCGCATCAAGTTTAAATAACAATATAATAATTATTATGTAAACATTTTATGGTAGAAATGTTTCTTAGCCTCTGAAAACACAAAATACAAAGTTACAACCGATTCTTTGGTCAAATGGGTCTAATACATTCAAAATATATTCAAATGACGCGTACTTTATAAGGGGCCTTCCAAAACGTGGACCTATATAACCCAACTTTGGTAGGAATGTTTTCTGGCCTCTGAAGACACAAAATACCAAATTACAACCAATTCTGTGGTCAAATGGGTCTAATACATTCAAAATATATTAAAATGACGCGTACTTTATATGGGGCCTTATATGGGGGCTATACCAAAACGTGGACCTATATAACCCAACTTTTGTAGGAATATTTTTTGGCCTCTGGAGACACAAAGTACCAAATTACAACCAATTCGGTGGTAAAATGGGCCAAATATCTTAAAAATTCCTTAAAACGACGACGCGTCACGCGTCATTTTGTATGGGGGCTATACGAAAGCGTGGACCTACATAGCCCGCTTTCAATACCAAAAGTCCTACATAAATATAACATATTTTCCCAAAATTTCATCAACCTACGTCAATCCGTTCGGACGCTAGAGTGATTTCCACAGACGGACAGACGGACGGACATGGCTATATCGATGTAGAATTGCACGCTGATCAAGAATATATATACTTTGTGGGGTCTACAATGATTATTTCGAGTAGTTACAAACGTAGTGACAAACTTAATATACCCCCATCCTATGGTGGAGGGTATAAAAATCGCGTGCCGACGGTGAGCACACAACTCTAGGATTTATAGTCGGATACACACGCTTTGTGCCACCGTACTCATACTAAGTAAGTAGTTTTAGCTTGTTGCATTATATGGATTCGAATTTTTGCTGGGTCGGTTTAACCCACTTAGCGCCGAGAACATTTTTTTTCGAGAAAACTTAAAATTTTATGTGAAAATTTTTAAGCATTTTTTAAAATATAATTTCTTCTATAAAACCTACCGTTTTCCTGCAATCGGGCCTTCTTTTAAAAATGCGGAAACTTTGAAGGTAATATAGGTGTATTCGTACATGCCAATCCCTTGGTTTTTGATTGAGAAAATATTCTTACTGCATTCCTAACAATTCCCTGAATTTATATGAATGATTAAATTTATATGAATGATTAAATTTATGATTAAATTTATATGGAATATCTAAATTTGTCATCAAAAGTCGAAAATTAGAAGAAAACAGATTTTTTGAATTGCTTGCTTTTTAGACCAAATGCGTGGAAATCTATGGTCCAAATGAAACTTTATAAGTGTGGAATGACAAATAACAGATACAACTAGAACAAAGAAACAACCCCACAAAAATATTCGAAAATACAAGAGCTTTACGTAAATTGTTGCAACCATTTTTTGTAGCGTTTAAACGAATTATGTTGGTTAAGAGAGCCTTCCGATTCCATGTTGTTGCAACTTTTGAGGTAGGATGTCAGTGTTGCAGTTTTATTGAACTTTAAGAATGGGGAAAATTAACTTTCTCAACCAATTATATATAATTTACATTACAAAATTACCATAAAATATTCGCTGTCATATACCTCAACTTGTAATTACACTGTGCAACATTTTTGAGCCAATCGCGAGCAAACAACTTCTGTCCAGAATTTTATGAAAGTAGAGGACCAATAGGCAAAAACCATATTTGGGTTTTGTTTTCTTAGATCGGATTCGGTTTTTATGGCCTCATCTAAACATGGCTAAAGATCGAATTTTTAAAACAAATGGGGGCTGTATCTCTAAAACCAATACGAATCTTGTTTTGACATCTGCAGCAAACTTGTAGATAAGAGCAAGAAGAAAATATTTGGAGGAATAGTGAACTCGAAGAACTGCATTTATTGCTTCAAATTTTATAATATATCTAAAAATTCTATAATTTGTGTATATTTCGCAGCGTATCTCCCAAAATATTAAATTCTTCGTAATGTTACCTTTTGAGAAAATATTCTCTGGAACGTAATACACAACTCTTCAGAACATTATATTGTTGTAAAATGCCTCTATCGCCTTTTTATAGCAAATTTTTTAACAACAATTTGGTAAATATTTTAATAATTCATTGAAATCCCCAACATGAGAACATACAGCCTGTGTGAACATTGTTTGAAATAAGTTTTGTAAAAGGTATGATATGAAATACCCCTTAAACAACGTGAAATAGCCATTTTAGAGTTTCAGAATATTCTGAAGAATCGACGGTCACATTATTTGGAGAATTTTTAGAAGGGTTACTTCCCAGCAAAATTTGACGGAAGGGGTTCTTTGCGATGACGTGATTTCATGTCATCTTTTGCATTGGTTCAAAGGAAGTCGTGAAAGATCCGATCTTTTCATTAGGATTTGAACCAATGCAAAGGAAGTCGTGAAAGATCCGATCTTTTCATCAGCATTTGTACCCATTCCATCGATCCAATAGAGATGATGTTTGTGTTTTTATTTACACACCTGTTTATTTTCATTTTGGTATGTTCCAGTACTGCAAAAATCTACTAATTTTTACTATTTTTCCGATAACATAAAGGAAAAATTGTTATCGTAGTAAAAATAAGTAGATTCTTGCAGTTTCTGGAACAGACCAAAGTTGTTAGAACTGTCGTCGTGATGTTGTCTTACATTTCCTGCATATCAAACAACTAAAATTTCTAAACAATTGGTATTATATGAAGTCCCAACCATCGAGCTAAAAATAGAATCGGACTGCACACATTGCAATTTTAAAAGTTCCCTTGTCTGTTCTAAATCTGACATAGAATGAAATCAATCAAATCTCGCTTCTTGGAATTTGAAAAAAAAGTCCGAAACGAAAAGGAACAAGAATCTGAAAATAAAGAAGAAACTACCTTTGGAAAGAAACAATTAAAAATAAATTAATTAAGCATAAATGGTATTTTCCATAAAAAGTCTCTCCTCCCCGTTCGTTACATTTTGTTCTTAGAGATCCCTAAAGCAAGCCGGGTTGTAGATCCCTACATATTTCCGTCACTAAACAAAAGAGTATAAATTACCAGAATGTTGTTATAAAATAACAAAATTATAAAACAAAAGTAATTTACGAAATAAAAATACTTAAAGGAGTGCATTTGGAGTCCATGTTGAAATCTGAACTGGTGATGGGAAGATAATTGAAAAAACCTTTTGTAAGATGAAAGAATATCGGTTGCGGAGAACGGAGGAAGTAATCTTTTGCGTTGCAGCGGTGGTGATTACATTGCAATTTTGGATGTAAACTTATGAAAAACTAAACTGATAAATTAATTGTAGCTATTTCATGAATTCGTTTGAATTAATAAAGAGTTTTGTTTTTCATGAAAACCATATTTCAATACAGCATTTCCATTTTCCAAACAAGACATGAAAATTTCATGCCAAGGGGTTGGTGAAAATGACATCCCAAAGCATTGGTTAAAATGACATGTCAAAGCATGGGTGAAAATGACGTGTCAAAGCATTGGTGAAAACGACATGTCAAATCATTGGTGGAAATGACATGCCAAAGCATTGGTGGAAATGACATGTCAACGCATTGGTTAAAATGACATGCTTAGGATCCAGAAAAGAACGTCATCTTTTGGGGTCCACGCTCATATAAAATTCATCGATGAAGATGCTAAAAAGATGACATGCTAGATCACTTGCACCCATGATTGAATGTCATCTTTGGCATCGAACATTTTGCTGGGTTGTTTCAACTCCCAACAGTTTAGTTGTTACTGACCAGAATTTCAGAAATTATGTAAACTTTTCTATATTTTAACGAGTTTGATGCGCTAGATGCAGATTTTCCTAGTTCATCTGTTTGACACATAAGTTCTACTACTTTAGGGCTATAATATTGCTGAAGACTGCAAAGCAAAATTCTTGTTAGTGTCGGAGATAAAGGTCCGATCACTGGAAAAAGGGATAATTTTAGGTCGGTTTAGATGAGGCCATAAAATCTAAACCCGATCTAAGAACACAAAACCCAATTAAGGTTTTTGTAGTCTCAATATGTACTTTCAGAAAATGCCCATTAGAAGTTGTTTGCATTTCTAGTGTTGCACAGTTGCACAATTATAATTGTTCCATAAACATCCCAGAAGGGGGAGGAAGTGCGCCATGATTCGCCGAGTCCGAAAGGCGTGTCTTAAGACACCAGCTGTAGAGAAGTTTAACATGGCTGAAATACTCAGAAAATGTCGCTTAATATTAGACACGAAAATACGTAATGATTTTTTTTTTTTGTATTTATCATACAAAAATTTTAAAGTTTTTTAAGAAAATGAACTTTCTTCGTCTATTTTATACTATTACTTATGTACCAACAGTTTTTGTCTCTACTGAAAAATAGAAAAGTTAGAGTTACTACATTTTTGTTGAACAGGTGCGAAATATTGCAGCATGGGGTCGCTTCGGCATGTTTGTTTTAAAATGTACTCGGTGTCGCTACCGTTAAAGTTTTTTTTAAATATTAATTTTGGTGAAGGTGAAGGCACCCACTGACCTCCTCCTGGCATATAATTTTGGGATTTATACATACAACAATTTACCGCCAAGTCCGAACGGCGTGCCCTAAGACACCACTTGTGGAGAAGTTTTTCATGACAGAAATACTCAGGAAATGTCATCAACATTACTAAGGGGTATTTCGCCACCTTTGTTACCGTTACCTGCCAGGTAACTTCAAACGGTGGGAAAATACCCCTCAGTAATGTTATAATAATATTTGCATAAAATTCACATATGCAAAACCCACCGAATTGGCTGAAATTTTGTATTAAGTCTTCGTTGGGGGTATAAGACTTTCGAACTAAAATTTATCGGTATAGGTCCACGTCTTCATTAAGCTCCCATAGAACGGTACCTCTCGATTTTCTGTATTTTGAAGATATTATGGAAATATTTATTGCATACGAAATTATGTAAAATACATAAATTCTGCATATGCATAATTTATACATTTTGCATATGTGATATATTTCGACTGGAATTTAATCAGAAGCCAAAAATATGTCCAGTCCCAAAAATTTACAAGAAGAGGGGTTGCATAAAATTCCACTGTATACATATCATTGAGCTAATATTAATCGGGGTGCACACATTGATATGAGAGAAGGTTCCCTTGTCCCTACTGGGATGTTTGTGGAACAATTATATATTATACATTTCTAATAAATATTCTTAAATTGGAAAATTGGCGTTGTTTAGCCCCTTCTGCTACATCTTTAAATTTTGTACAATTGGACAAGTAATACGCTAGGGCTCCACGCAATTTGCCAAAACTGTGAATTTCTCTGTCGTGATAGAGACATTTTGTAGCGTGGGAGGAAGATGCGGTTCTCTTCACAAAACGTATTATATATTAGGCGGTAGGTCCGTTATCAAGCACACATATTATTGCAATTTTCATCCGAGGAAAGGTCAGTAGTTATTTTTCCATATATAGGCGACTTTGCCTGTATATGCCCTCCAGGAATTCAAATATGGACCAAAAATAAAATGTTTTTATTTTTCATACAAAAGTAATGGTCCATTTCACCCGCTAAATAATAGCAGATCATCATCCAAAATTGTAGGCATCTACTTCGACCTAAACCCTTACCTCGCGCAGAATTTCATGACTATTGAGCTATAACTGCGACCTCTAGTGTGGTTATGATTACGCTACAAGCAAAAAACTGGATATATTAGGCTGTAACTCTGTTATCTGACCACGTAGATAAACATAATTGGCATCAATGGAAAGGGCAAGAGTTGGCCTTCCAGATATTATTTACGTGGGTGGAATGTGTCTTCCAGGAAAAGATATAACCGGTGTATTAAAAAATTTTACAATTTTCACACAAAAGTTGACGTCCATTTAACCCTTTAAACATCATCCGATCACCATCTCAAATTGCAAGCATCTTCTTTGTCATATACTGTTACCTTGTTCGAATTTTCGAGGCGATCGGGCTATTATTGCGACCAACAGATCAGCTAAAAAATCTGATAAAAATTATGTTTTTGGTCCATTTCGCCCGCTAAATATTTCACGATCATCACCAATAAAAATAGGGATCTATTGTGGTCTGAACCCGACCTCCATACAAAATTTCGTGACGATGGGTCCATAATTGCGGCCTGGAGCGTGTTTACAATTTATAATGGACAGACGGACGGACACACATCTCAAAATCGCTTTATCTTGTCGAGATATGAAGATTCATATACCACATTGGGGGTCTCCGACGAATATTTCGCGGTGTTACATGAATTTTTACCAAAACAAACTTATAATAGCCTTTCCACATAGTGGTGTAGGGTATAAAAACTATGTGCAAGAAAAATTCAGAACTTCTTTAATATTGGTCCAAAAGGAAACAAATTTGTATTTTTTGTTTTTCATCAGCTATGTATTTAAAATATAAACAAAATTTTGCACAATGGGCTCGGTAGAAATTTTTAATTAATTAATTAATTAATTAAATAAATAAACCGCTTATAATTTGATTTAAATCTTTGTGCTGGATCCTGTTGTACCACTTGTAGTACTTGCTGCCCCGATTACGACATATAATTATTTTTCTTCGGGAAATTAATATTTACTCTAGATTATTGTCTGCAAAATACCGAAATCCCCCTATGACCTATGAGTTATTAGCTGATACCGAAAATCAGACGTATGAAACAATCATCAAAGATTGAAAAAGAAATCCTCTGTTAGTTAGATAAAAATTCCAATTAATTTTCATGTTTACGGGAAATGTATTTCCAAATAACCGATATCGCACACAACCATAAAGTAATTAATACACATAGATTTGTTTACAATCGGTAGTGATGTAGTAACACTACGATGAAAATTGTTGCTGGCATTACAAGAACACTGACAACATCATTGACACCGTAGTGTCAGATTCATCCAAATGAATGTAGTCAATGAGTTATGATATAATTCGACACATTGCTGACATGTCAATCAATTGTGAGAAACATATATGCAAAGCCAAAGCTTGTTAGGTACGCAATATACACAACAAAGCCACACATGAATATAGGCTCGAACAGTTTGTGTCTGAAACCCCTATTCATTCGTAATACACAAAAATGTAAGTGCAACTGAAACCATAATTTTTTTGTTCACTTTATTTC
Source organism: Musca autumnalis (assembly GCF_047663935.1). NCBI lineage: Eukaryota > Metazoa > Arthropoda > Insecta > Diptera > Muscidae > Musca > Musca autumnalis. Next base: position 266,156,932 of record NW_027411755.1, on the reverse strand, counting down.
ATTGGTTTCATGTGCATACTGTCACCTGAAATTCACATCAATTCACTCAACACTTCCCATAGTAATATGTCGCAATCAATATTTGAACATTGTTATGTGTTGATTACACTGATGATGATGATGATGACGACGGCTATACTGTATATTGGATTTTGGCAATAATATTTCTCTTGACACTGAACAGAAATAACAACATGCTATTGATGATGCTTACACGTCAATGTGCATGTTGAATTTGAGGTTCATAGATTAATAAATCTAATACGACTGTCAAAACCAGTAATGTGTATAAAATATATATATAAAAACAATAATATTTAATAATAATGAAATTTATTAAAACAAAAAAATCTATTGGATGAGTACCGGCAACATGGTAAATATGTATATAGATAGCTTTACATTTGCGAACATTTAATGTTTATTCGATTTCTAGGCATATTCTGCAGCTAGTCATATATTATGTTGAGGGGCACTACTGATTCACCCATGTTGATACTCGTTAACGTTACACTCAAACCTTCAACTCAGTAATAACAATATTCTGAACTATCAACACATGTCGTTGTCCCATCTGTAATGTAACAATATTGCTAGCGGTAAAACACAATTTTAATGAAACTGTCAACACAACGAGATCCTATCCCCTTTTTCCCGTGTCATACGCTTGACAGTACTAACATTTTCACACCGGCATATTTGTTCCATTTTCATTTGTGTCACGGCAATTGGAATTTCATTCTTCCGACAACGCACAATGATTGCAATACCCTTCAATTCGTTTCAAATTTGTAAATTCGTTGTATGTAAATGTCTCCTCCATTGACTTTTCTTTTTTCTATACATACCTGGATTAATTACTGAGTATGAATTTAAATAGTGCAAAATGCGAAGGAAGGAAACGTAATTATTTTAAAGCAAGTAGTGCAAAAACTTAATAATCTCACGTTAAATAAACAATGCGTTGAGGTATTTCAAATTAAGATATTGAAAAACAACATGTACGGTATTCATGTAACTGGTAAATGTATTTACCCCTTACTAATATATATCGATGTTGCTACATTGATACTTGTATATATTGTATCATATTATGAACCACAATTTGAGCTTTTTATTCAGTAATATAATAAACTAGCAAATGCAAAGGGCATAAAATATATATGAACAATATGTAATATGGAAGTGGTGAACACTGGCGATTCTGTTGTACTAAAACCTATTTTTAATACAACATTTAATCGATTTAATTCATTAATTAATTACTTTAATTCCAAAAAAAAAACATATCTGCCGTATCGCACCCCTACACAGCTACCATATTTTTTATTTCGAATTCCCAAAACTACGACCTCATATCACAGACATACACCAACAGCGACTCATATTGCAAATTTCATACTTGACTTCTGGTTTTATCGCTTCACTAACACAGCATTCCCTCCCAATACGAATTTCCAAACACTAAACTTTATATCACCACTTCATAACAACAATAAAGCACATTCACAATTCAAGGTTCTAGCTTCAGCGGTTTCGCCAAGAACCCGAATAGGTCTGTAAAATTTTCGAAATATATATCCCCATATAACGGTACCCCTCGACACAGTGTATTTTAAAAATAGAACAAATCTATACTGTCCAATTTTCTTTACATTTTGACCTTGTCTACTTCAATCCACTTTTATTAGAAAAGATATTTTGAAGACTTAGAGTATTTTGAAGATTTTATCCACATTTTCCAACCGAAATTCGGAACTTGTGGCATGAAAGGTTAGAAAAAAACTAGTTTATAAAAAAGTTTAGTTAATGTGCACGGGTATGTCAACCGTATATAACAGTAAATTTTTGTATGCGTTTCAATTTAGGCCTTTTTATTATCAGGGGGTGAAAACCTTGTAGTTATCAAAAATGTAGCCTTGGACCACGTTTCCAAATTATCATACAAAAACAAAAAACATGTTTTGAAGAGATACTTCCCGTTTGACTGCATAATTCCAGCCTTCGCGTTAACATAAAATCAATGGAAAATATTCAGTAAACTTTTTAAACTCTGAACTTTACCTCAAATTTCAGAGTGACAAATATTTTTCCATTTCGTAGTTTTTGTCCAAATTATATAATCCAAGCTTTGTTCCTACACCCAACACCAAATTTAGTACCATTTAGTACTTTTCGTTCCCCTATAGTAGGTATTTCTCACGTTCATACCTACGTTCATACCTCAGTTCTTTCCGTTCACCTAAATCTAAATTATAGCCAATGAGTTTCATTTAGCACTTTTCCATAAGTACGAATTTCCAAAGTAACCGCAATCCTACACTCCAAAAGTAAGCTGTTCACGCAAATACAAATTGTATCGAATTTAGTAGCATTTAGTACTGCTTCGTGCACATTTGTATGATTTTCAAAAGTTACCTCCATATTTCAATTCTACGTTCTAACAGTAATCTTTATTTCACGTTTCAGGATTTCAGCTCTATCCGGTCACCCAAATCCAAATCATACTAAACTCACAACCATTATGGACTTTTCGACTTTGGTACATCTTTCTCACTCTTTATCAGTGACCCTCATTCCAAATTCAAATCATACTAAACTCACTATCATTTAGGACTTTTCGACCTTTGATACATCTTTCTTACCCTCTATCAGTGACCCTCACTCCAAATTTCAGCTCTATTTGTTAATTCAAATCAAAATTGTACTATATTTAGTATTTTTCATACACTTTTAGTTCGAATTTCCAAAAACCTTTCTTTGTTACTCTCTTTCTTTGTTACCCCTTATTCCAAATTCCAAGATTCCTGCTCTATCCGTTCACCCAAATCCAAATTGTACTAAATTTAGTACCATTTAGTACTTTTCGTACACTTATAGTTCGAATTTCCAAAAACCTTTCTTTGTTACTCTCCATCAGTGTCCCCTAAAATTTCAAGATTGCAGCTCTATCCGTTCACCCGAATCCAAATTGTACTAAATTTAGTACCACTTAGTACTTTTTGTACACTAATAGGTTGACTTTCCAAAAACCTTTCATTGTTATTCTTCAATCCAAATATCAGTATTCCAGATCTATCCGTTCACCAAAATCCAAATTGTACTAAATTTAGTACTTTTCGTGCACTTACAGTTCGAATTTCCAAAAACTTTTCTTTGTTAATCTCCATCAGTGACCCCATTCCAAATTTCAGGATTACAGCTCAATCCGTTCACCCAAATCCAAATTGTATTAAATTTAGTACCAACTAATACTTTTCTTACCCTTATAGCTCGAATTTCCAAAAACCTTTCAGCTACTCTTTATCTGTGATCCTCATTCCAAATTTCAGGATCCCGGCTCTATCCATTCACCACAATCCAAATTGTACTAAATTTAGTACCATTTAGAACTTTTCGTACCCTTATAGTTCGAAGTTTCAAAAACCTTTCATAGTTATTCTTCATCAGTGACCATCATTCCAAATTTCAGGATTCCAGCTCTATCCGTTCACCCAAATCCAAATTGTACTAAATTTAGTACCATTTAGTACTTTTCGTACACTAGTAGGTCGAATTTCCAAAACCCTTTCTTTGTAACTCTCCGTTAGTTGCTCCCATTCCAAATTTTTGGATTCCAGCTCTATCTGTTTACCCAAATCGCAATTGTACTAAATTTAGTACCCTTTAGTACTTTTCGTACAGTTTGAGGTCGAATTTCCAAAAGCCCTTTGGTACATCTTTGTAACTCTCCATCAGTTACCCTCATTCCAAATTTCAGATTTCTAGCTCTTCCGTTTGCCTAAAGGCCTGCGTACATAAGCTGCCTAGCCTGCTTACCTTGCTTGCTTCTGATAAAAGAATAAAAAAGAAAAGGGCAACCCAATCTGAAATTTGCTCGGCCTTCTTTATTCTTTTATTTTTATTATGTCAGAAATGAAGTAGGATAGCAAGGCAACCAGGCGAGGCAGCTTATGTACGCAGGCCTTAATACCAAGGGTACCATATTTAGTAACTTTTAGTACTTTTCGCACACTTCTAGGTCGAATTTTCAAAAACCCAGCTTCTCACCCCTACACACCAACAGCAACCTACACCCAAAATTTCAACTTTCTAGCTTCAGTGGTTTCGTCTGGGCGCTGATGAATCAGTCAGTCAGTGAATACCTCACCTCACTGCTCTTTTATATATATAGATAAATATATTAATACCTAGTAACAACAGCATGTTTTCAGAGTGAACGCATTTTAGTTGAATTTTTCAAAAACAAATTGATTTTAAATCAAGAAGAATTAACAATGTCAGACAGCTCCTACATACTATAAAATCCCGAAAATCTTGGGTCACCTTATGAGAAACGAAAAATACAAATTCCTGCAAAACATTATAAAAAGCAAAATGGAAGGAAACCGAAACAGAGGCCGGAGAGAGGAATACTGGCTAAAAAACATTCAAGGCTGGACGGGATACAGGGATGAAACCAACTTATTAAATGCTGCCAAAAATCGGGAGCTTACCTACAATTAGATAATGCCTATATTTGAAATATATTTTAAAATATGTGAATAATATTCTATGTTCGCTTTACATCTGAATACCGGATACGCATATAAAGAAGAAGATTTTTACTAATAATACTAATAATTGGTAAATTAAGCACCCCTCACACTACACAACCAAACTGTTGCTGCCGATGAATCCTTTTGTATATTTTGATACATTTCCTCACAAACAATCTTTATTATTTTCAAAAGTTGTTTGTTCAAAATCAAAATTATGTTGATTACCATTTCCACAGTGTATGGCGCGTATTATCATTGCATTTTTAATGTGTGTACATATTCAGCCGGGTGACGTAGGGGATGGAAGATACCAAGCAACGGTCCTGACCGGTTTTAACATGGCAAAGCCCAGGATTTATCTTGGTCCCTCTTTCATCTTAAGTGGACACTGACCTCCCCGTGGTGTCACCTGGGGAACTGCATTTAACACCCGTTAATGGTAGTGAGCTAACATGTGCCGCGCGTTCACCCATAAGAACGTTAAAAACTTGGGTTTGGGCGTCGGGTTAGTAACCCTCCCCTAGAAAAAACAGCCTACTATGAAAAAACGAAAGAAAAGAAAAACAAACCCCTCTAAAGTTGACGAACCCCGCAAACGTTTTAAGGACCATGATCTGCGAATCTGCACCTGGAATGTTCGCACTCTTTATAGAGAAGGTGCAGTCTTCGCATTGGCAGACGTACTTGAAAATACAAGACCGATATTACTGCCATACAGGAAATACGATGGTTTGGAAAGGCGTCACAACAACACCTAAAGGTGACGCACTGTATTATAGCTGCCATGACGTAAAGTATGAGTTTGGTTGTGGATTCGTAGTTAGTCGGAGACTAAAACATCTGGTATCCAGCTTCACCCCAGTGAATGAAAGACTTGTTGCAATTCGAATAAAAGCTAAATTCTTCAACATCAGCTTTATTTGCGCTCATGCTCCCACTGAAGAAAAGGACGAACAGACCAAAGATATATTTTACGAGCGCTTAGAAGAAACATATGACCGTTGCCCTGCCCATGACATTAAAATCATTCTAGGCGATTTTAATGCCAAAATTGGAAAGGAGAATATCTTTGGCCCAACAGTCGGGAAATTCAGTCTCCACAGTGAAACATCTGACAATGGTATGAGGCTGATAGACTTTGCAGCTGCAAAAAACATGGTAGTTAGCAGTACCAGATTTAATCATCTCGATATTCATAAGGGCACCTGGCTGTCTCCAGATCAGAAAACAAGAAACCAAATTGATCATGTTGTGATAGATGGAAGACATTCATCGAGCGTGTTGGATGTACGATCGTTCCGAGGCGCAAACATTGATTCGGACCACTACCTTGTTGCAGCAAAGGTACGCACCCGCTTAAACGTAGCAAACAAAGTACGAACATACACAACACGAAAGTTAGACATCGGTAAGCTGCAATCACAACAGATAGCCACAGCATATTCCACTCAACTAGCCCAATTGCTTAATCAAAGCACTCCTCATCCCGATAACATATCAGCGCAATGGCAAAGCATTGCCCACTCCATGCAAACAGCCGCAAAATCCATACTTGGATACCAGAGACCTCCACCAAGGAATCCATGGTATGATCAGGAGTGTCGTGCTGCCACCGAAGAGAAAAATGCGGCATATAAGGCTACTTTACAATCCGTAGCAACGCGTAGCGCACGAGAGAGATACAGGGAGAAAAGGAGAGAGGAGAAACGTCTTTTCCGCAGGAAAAAGAGAGAGATGGAAAAGCGGGAGTGTGAAAAAATCAAGATGTACAGGAGCCAGAATGAAGTCCGAAAATTCTACCAAAGAGCCAAGCATCAAACTGATGGCTTTGGTACAGGCACATACTCCTGTAGAGACCAGCAAGGTAATTTGGTAACTGATACAGATAGTGTACTCAGGATATGGAAAGAACATTTTTCAAATCTGTTGGTATCCAATAGCAGCGAAGACGACGAAGATACCACAGTCCCAATCCCAGAAGATGGTATTGAATGTATACCGCCCAGCCAAGATGAGGTAAAGACAGCAATAAATCGGCTGAAGAATAATAAGGCAGCAGGGGCCGATGGCTAACCAGCCGAGCTGTTCAAAACCGGAGGCGACACGCTGATAAGGTGTATTCATCAGCTAGTTAGCACCATCTGGCAGGAAGAACGAGTACCCGACGATTGGAACCTGAGTATCCTGTGCCCCGTCCACAAGAAGGGAGATAAGACTGTATGCTCTAACTATAGGGGCATAAGTCTACTCCCTATTGCCTACAAGATCGTGTCAGGGATATTGTGCGAACGACTAAAGCCTATGGTCAACGAGATAATTGGACCATACCAATGCGGCTTTAGACCTGGCAAGTCCACCATTGACCAGATATTTACCCTGCGGCAAATCCTGGAGAAGACCCAAGAGATGCAGATCGACACCTACCACCTTTTTGTCGATTATAAAGCAGCCTTCGACAGCCCGCTGCGTTCAAAGGTATTCCAAGCCAAGTCTGAATTTGGTATCCCCGCAAAGCTCATCCGGCTTTGTAAAATGACTTTAACTGACACGAGGTCCTCAGTTAAAATAGGAAAGAACCTCTCCGAAGAGTTTGGTACCAAAAGAGGTTTCAGACAAGGAGACAGCCTTTCGTGTGACCTCTTCAACATCCTGCTAGAAAAGGTTATACGAGAGGCAAACGTCAAAAGAAGTGGCACAATCTACACCAATAGTCACATGTTACTTGCTTATGCTGATGATATAGACATCATGGGCCGATCAGTAAAAGAAGTAACTGATACTTTTATAAAGGTTGAAGGAGAATCTGCTAAAGTGGGTCTGGCGGTAAACGGTGAGAAGACCAAGTTGATGGTGTCGACGCGCAATGCGTCCATTGAGCTCGGACCGACTGTGGAAGTTGGTTCCTATAATATTGAGGTAGTAAAAGACTTCGTCTACTTCGGCACCTCCGTAAACACAACAAACGACATCAGTTGTGAAATAAAAAGAAGAATTGTATTGGCCAACAGATGCTACTTTGGTTTAAGTAAGCAGTTTAAAAACAAAGCCACATCTCGTCAAACGAAAATAACGCTCTACAAAACACTGATACTACCCGTACTGGTGTATGGCTCCGAAGCCTGGGTACTTGCGCAAGCAGACATGGCAGTGCTTGGTGTGTTTGAGAGAAAAATTCTTCGAAAGATCTACGGACCAATCTGCGTTGACGGTGAATATCGACGTCGCATGAACCACGAGCTGTATCTGTATCATCAATATAGTTAAACGTATCGAGATGCAGCGATTGCGTTGGCTAGGCCATATCATAAGAATGAGCGATGATGAACCCGCTAAAAAGGCGTATGAATACATGCCACATGGCGGTGCACGCAGAATTGGCAGGCCAAGGAATAGATGGCGCAAACAAGTGGATGATGAGATGAAAAGGCGCGGTATTCCAGAGTGCAAAGCAACAAATAGAGAGGAATGGAGATCTCTTCTTAGTTCGGCCTATAGAACAAATGTTCTGTAATGGGCCAGCTAAGTAAGTAAGTACATATTCAGCCCGCGACAATATGCGTTGTCACCCTGGTAGTCCATATTCGAACCTGATCTATATTTGGTAGGTATGTTAGGATGTATAAAGTATGTACCAAATCGGTCACTCCCTTCGTGCGCACAAATTTTCTGAAAATTTTCGAACTTTTGTGGGAGAGGTACCTGAAGGAGTGAACCGATACGCCCCCTTTTCGAAGTTAAACTAAGTTTGGGAAAAATATATTCAAAGTGCGAAATTGGGTTCGAATCGGTAAATCCGTTCGAGAGTTATCGTGCGCACCAGCCAGACAAACAGAGGACATGGCTAAATCGACCCCAAATTGTCTGAAACAGATTTCGTCCAAACATACTTGGGGTCTAAAACCGTTATTTCACATTTTGCCGTATGTAGAGGGCTAAAGTTCGGTCCAAATATAGCTGTAGTATTCCTTCAAAATATACATTTTCCTGTGGATTTTCTACATATTGTGGACTGACGACCTTTTCCGACAAGCGTAAAACATATAGAAAAACGAGACATAATTCCATTTTCCTTGTCTCATACTATCGTTCTGTAACAAAAACGCGATTTCCAATAAAACTGGACTTAGGCGATATTTAGACACTCGGAAGGAGGCCATTTCAAAATCAACTCAGACATTTATTTTTATTTCATCATCAAAAGTAACAATGAATCTATTTTGTTCAAATCTGTATGTTACAAACTAATGTATGTTAACATATAAATAATACAAAGTACTAAATTTTGGAATAGGGTACAAATAGATAACTTCGTTATCATATTATAGCATTTGATTAAACACCCAATTATCTCGGATATGAATACAATTAAATTCAATTGAATTTTTGTGGTATTCTATTCAATGAGAATTATATTTACATAATCCAGGGATTAGTTGAAATGTTTGTGATACTGTTTGGATTTAATAGCCACACACAAATGAATTATTAATAACATGCCAAACGGGGCAACGATTTCAACACGATTTTCAATTAAATTTTGTTTAAGTAAAGCAAACAATAAAATCAAATGTTGCTGACAATATAAGTAATCAGCTTTCCAGGTCTAAGAAGTTGTATTTAGAGGAAAAAACTTTGTAGGAAAATTATTAAAATCTAACCTGGCCGACTGTATATAATCTTATTTCACTCAAAATGTTTGGTACCATGTATAAGATAAAAAATTAAAAATGTGTATTGTGGCTTTAGAGTGATAGTATTTATGCTATTTGCAAAAAAAAAAAATATAACCTAACGCACGTACATATGTAAGTAGGTATACTCCAACGAGCATATTTATATGTTATCATATATTTATGTATATGCAAATGCACTAGTAGTAAACCCAAACTGGACAATGGTGAAATTAAGGTTTGGTCATAACAAAGGTAATGGATACACATTGTACGAATATGTAAATACATATGTATGTTGATACACATATGTATATATAAAATATTCCAATGTAAGTTCTGAGCACTTACGGAAAGTGAGTGTGTACTCAAGTCTTGCCAGGAAATTTAAACAAATTTATTCTATACATCAAGTTCAGGCTTCAACGGGCAGCAGGAAATTAGTGTGACTGCTGCAATGAAACTAGTGATTTCTATATTTACTGCAAAACGTGACAATTTTGTTCGTCTCATACAATAATAAAATACATTCAAAGCGTGGACATTTTTAAATGACTTGTTTTCATAATAACTATTCATGTAAATCACTTCAACTTGTATCAATATTTGTTTTTCGCGGAGAGTATTTGTGTATTTATTGAAACAATATTCTCTGGACAAAAGCAAATAGAGTCGGAACCATAGAAAATTAATACTGAATTACTGTATTTTAATGTAGCAGACAATGCCACTAAATAAATATTTATTGAACATTAATATCACATAAATTCATTCATCGTTATTTATGTTTGTTCTATATTTTGGCATATTAAAATTATTATTATAATTTATTTGTTTATTAATCGATAAGTAAATTATTATTTAAAATTCAATTAAATCGTAACTATTCTATAAAGTGTGTGTTTGTTTTAGATTACTAAATTACACATTAGGTAATATGAAACAATATTGAAATAAATTTGTTTTTTCAAAATAGTCTGGTTTACAGTTTTTAAAATAAATAATTTATTAGTGGAGAAAGTTTGGCATTGTTCGCCAAGGGATCTCATCAGTTTCATTGTTTCTTGTTTGTGGGTATTCTTTACCAAAGTTATTTTTCAATAACTTCTTCAACAAAAAAACTGTTTATACCCAAACATCAATCGTGGGCTCGAAATATAAGAGTGACCAAAGAAAAACTTCAATTAGAAGTTTTTCTTTGTCAACCCCATATAACCCAAATGAAAGTGTTTGCAAAACAAAACCTTCCACTGTTATGTGTCGTTAAAAAAAAAATTTTAAAAAACTTCACACAGAATGGGGTTAGAAATATATCCGAATTGGAGTTCAAGAACAAATAAATATTGCAAATAAAGAAAATACGAGGGCAGTTCGGAAACTTCTTAAATTTAAATTTTGTTTCGATCTGGCAACTCCTTCATATAGAAACAGGTGTTCAAAACAGACGCATCCGCAATTTTTACAATGGAAAAATTAGAAATGCGTGCTGTCATTAAATATTTACATAAAAAAGGTTTATCGGGACAAAAAATTCATAATGATATGGTGAATGTGTTATGTGAAAGTGCTCCTTCATATGCAACAGTAAAAAATCGGGTTGCTGAATTTAAACGTGGTCGTACAAGCATTGAAGGTGAACCACGTAGTGGACGTCCAAAAACAGCAACAACAACAGAAATTGTAGCCAAAGTGCATGATATGGTATTAAATGATCGACGAATAAAAGTGCGTGAAATTGCTAATATCATGGGCATCTCAAATGATCGAGTCCATTTAATTTTGCATGAAGAACTACAGATGAAAAAGCTTTCTGCAAGATGGGTGCCGCATTTGTTAACAGTCGATCAAAAACGCATAAGAATGAACATTTATCAAGCTTGTTTGGATCGTTTTAAGCAAAATAAAATGGATTTTAAGAGTCGTTTCATAACTGTTGATGAGACATGGATCCACCACTATACTCCAGAGACAAAAGAGCAATCCAAACAATGGACTGAAGCTGGAGGAAGTGCCCCAAAGAAGGCAAAGACAATTCAATCGGCTGGGTATTCAAAGGTATTTTATTGATTGACTATCTGCAAAAGGGTAAAACAATAAATTCAGAGTACTATTGCAACCTTTTGGATCAATTAAATGTTCAAATTCGAGAAAAACGTCCTGGCTTACAACACACAAAAATAATTTTTCATCAAGACAACGCACCAGCGCACAAGAGTGTTTCAACAATGGCTAAATCAACGAATTAAAGTAGGAGTTGCTTGACCACCCACCTTATTCTCCTGATTTAGCTCCGAGTGACTTTAACTTGTTCCCAAATCTAAAAAAATTCCTTGCTGGAAAGCGTTTTACCTCAAATGAAGATGCAATTACAGTTGTAAACTACTATTTTGAAGACCTTGAGGAAAACTATTTTAATCAAGGGATAGAATTGCTAGAAAAGCGCTGGACTAAGTGTATTGAAATTTCAGGAGATTATATTGAAAAATAAAAATATTTTTGAAAAACTAACTATTCTCTTTAATTGATAGGCTAAGAAGTTTCCGAACCGCCCTCGTACCTACTTACTTACTTAGCTGGCCCATTACAGAACATTTGTTCTATAGGCCTAACTAAGAAGAGATCTCCATTCCTCTCTATTTGTTGCTTCGCACTCTGGAATACCGCGACTTGTCATCTCTTTATCCATTTGTTTGCGCCATCTAGTCTTTGGCCTGACAATTCTGCGTGCACCGCCATGTGGCTCGTATTTATACGCTTTTTTAGCGGGTTCATCATCGCTCATTCTTATTATCTCGATACGTTTAACTATATTGATGTCGTTGTATAGAAGATACAGCCCGTGGTTCATACGACGTCGATATTCACCGTCAACGCAGATTGGTCCATAGATCTTTCGAAGAATTTTTCTCTCAAGCACACTAAGCACTACCTTGCGCAAGTACCCAGGCTCCTCAACCATACATCAGCACGGGTAGTATTAGTGTTTTGTAAAGCGTTGTTTTTGTTTGACGAGATGTGTTTTTATTCCTAAAGTGCTTACTCAGCCCGAAGTAGCATCTGTTAGCCAACACTATTCTTCTTCGTATTTCAAACTAATGTTGTTGGTTGTATTTACGGCGGTGCCGAAGTAGACGAAGTCCCTTACTACCTCAAAATTATAGGAACCAACGTCAACAGTTGGCCCGCCAACACCAACACCATTAACTTTGTCTTCTCGCCGTTTACCGCCAGACCCACTTTAGCATATTCTCTTTCGACTTTTTCAAAGGTATCACTTACTTCCTTTATCGATCGACCTATGATGTCAATGTCATCGGCATAAGCAAGTAACATATGGCTGTTTGTATATATCGTATCACTTCCTTTCACCTTCGCATCTCGTAGAACCTTTTCCAGCAGAATGTTGAAAACATCACACAAGAGGTCATCACCTTGTCTGAAGCCTATTACTCTTCGAAAAGGTTCTTTCTTATTTTAACTGACGATCGAGTATCAATTATTGTCATTCTACAAAGCCGGATGAACTTTGCAGGGATACCAAATTCAGACATGGCTTGAAATACCTTTGAACGCAGGGGGGTGCCGAAGGCTGCTTTGTAATCAACCAAAAGGCGGTAACTGTCTCCAGGATTTGCCGCAGGGTAAATATCTGGTCAATGGTGGATTCGCCACGTCTAAAGCCGCATTGGTATGGCCCAATTATTTCATTGACCATAGGCTTTAGTCGTTCGCACATTATCCCTGACACTATCTTGTAGGCAATAGGGAGAAGACTTATGCCCCTATAGTTAGAGCATACAGTCTTATCTCCTTTCTTGTGGACAGGGCACAAGATGCTCAGGTTCCAATCGTCGGGTACTCGTTCTTCCTGCCAGATGGTGCTAACTAGCTGATGAATACACCTTATCAGCGTGTCGCCTCCGGTTTTGAACAGCTCAGCTGGTAAGCCATCGTCTCCTGCTGCCTTATTATTCTTCCGTCGATTTATTGCTGTCCTCATTTTGGCTGGGTGGTATACATTCAATACCATCTTCTGGGATTGGATCTGTGGTATCTTCGCCGTCTTCGCTACTATCGGATACCAACAGTTTGGAGAAATGTTATTTCCATATCCTGAAAACACTATCTGTATCAGTTTCCAAATTAACTTTGCTGGTTTCTACAGGAGAATGTGCCTGTCGCAAAGGCCTCAGTTTGATGTTTCACTTTTTGGTAGAACTTTCGTACTTCATTCTGGCTCCTGTACATCTCGTTTTTTTACAATCCCGTCTTTCTATTTCTCTCTTTTTCCTGCAGAAAATACGTTTCTCCTCTCTTCTTCTCTCACGATAGTTCTCTCGTGCGCTACGCGTTGCTACTGATTGTAGAGCAGAGTAAGGCAGAGACATTTTTTAGGTCTCCCTTGTTCTCTCAATGAGCATTGCCCACACCATGTAAACAGCTGCAAAATCCATTCTTGGATACCAGAGACCTCCACCAAGGAATCCATGGTATGATCAGGAGTGTCGTGCTGCCACCGAAGAGAAAAATGCGGCATATAGGGCTACTTTACAATCCGTAGCAACGCGTACCGCACGAGAGAAATACAGGGAGAAAAGGAGATATGAGAAACGTCTTTTCCGCAGGAAAAAGAGAGAGATGGAAAAGCGGGAGTGTGAAAAAATCGAGATGTACAGGAACCAGAATGAAGTCCGAAAATTCTACCAAAGAGTCAAGCATCAAACTGATGGCTTTGGTACAGGCACATCCTCCTGTAAAGACCAGCAAGGTAATTTGGTAACTGATACAGATAGTGTACTCAGGATATGGAAAGAACATTTTTCACATCTGTCGGTATCCAATAGCAGCGAAGACGACGAAGATACCACAGTCCCAATCCCAGAATATGGTATTGAATGTATACCGTCCAGCCAAGATGAGGTAAAGACAGCAATAAATCGGCTAAAGAATAATAAGGCAGCAGGGGCCGATGGCTTACCAGCCGAGCTGTTCAAAACCGGAGGCGACACGCTGATAAGGTGTATTCATCAGCTAGTTAGCACCATCTGGCAGGAAGAACGAGTACCCGACGATTGGAACTTGAGTATCCTGTGCCCCGTCCACAAGAAGGGAGATAAGACTGTATGCTCTAACTATAGGGGCATAAGTCTACTCCCTATTGCCTACAAGATCGTGTCAGGGATATTGTGCGAACGACTAAAGCCTATGGTCAATGAAATAATTGGACCATACCAATGCGGCTTTAGACCTGGCAAGTCCACCATTGACCAGATATTTACCCCGCGGCAAATCCTGGAGAAGACCCAAGAGATGCAGATCGACACCTACCACCTTTTTGTCGATTATAAAGCAGCCTTCGACAGCCCTGAATTTGGTATCCCCGCAAAGCTCATCACGAGGTCCTCAGTTAAAATAGGAAAGAACCTCTCCGAAGAGTTTGGTACCAAAAGAGGTTTCAGACAAGGCGACCGTCTTTCGTGTGACCTCTTCAACATCCTGCTAGAAAAGGTTATACGAGAGGCAAACGTCAAAAGAAGTGGCACAATCTACACCAATAGTCACATGTTACTTGCTTATGCTGATGATATAGACATCATGGGTCGATCAGTAAAAGAAGTAACTGATACCTTTATAAAGGTCGAAGGAGAATCTGCTAAAGTGGGTCTGGCGGTAAACGGTGAGAAGACCAAGTTGATGGTGTCCATTGAGCTCGGACCGACTGTGGAAGTTGGTTCCTATAACATTGAGGTAGTAAAAGACTTCGTCTACCTCGGCACCTCCGTAAACACAACAAACGACATCAGTTGTGAAATAAAAAGAAGAATTGTATTGGCCAACAGATGCTACTTTGGTTTAAGTAAGCAGTTTAAAAACAAAGCCACATCTCGTCAAACAAAAATAACGCTCTACAAAACACTGATACTACCCGTGCTGATGTATGGCTCCGAAGCCTGGGTACTTGCGCAAGCAGACATGGCAGTGCTTGGTGTGTTTGAGAGAAAAATTCTTCGAAAGATCTACGGACCAATCTGCGTTGACGGTGAATATCGACATCGCATGAACCACGAGCTGTATCTGCTATACAACGACATGAATATTGTTAAACGTATCGAGATGCAGCGATTGCGTTGGCTAGGCCATATCATAAGAATGAGCGATGATGAACCCGCTAAAAAGGCGTATAAATACGGACCGCTTGGCGGTGCACGCAGAATTGGCAGGCCAAAGAATAGATGGCGCAAACAAGTGGATGATGAGATGAAAAGGCGCGGTATTCCAGAGTGCGAAGCAACAAATAGAGAGGAATGGAGATCTCTTCTTAGTTCGGCCTATAGAACAAATGTTCTGGAATGGGCCAGCTAAGTAAGTAAGTAAGTAAGTATCTGTTGTGTTTACAGCTTACCGATGTCCAATTCCCGCGTTGTATCTGTTCGTGCTTTATTTGCAACGTTTAGACGGGTACGTACCTTTGCTGCAACAGAGTAGTGGTCCGAAGTGGTCCAAGTTTTTAACGTTCTTATGGGTGAACGCGTGGCACATGTTAGCTCACTACTTTTAACGGGTGTTAAAGGCAGGCCAGGATTTATCTTGGTCCCTCTTTCATCTCAAGTGGACACTGACCTCCCCGTGGTGTCACCTGGGGGGAGGTCAGTGTCCACTTGACATGAAAGAGGGACCAAGATAAATCCTGGGCTTTGCCATGTTAAAGCCGATTAGGACCGTTCCTTGGTATCTTCCATCCCGTACGTCACCCAATATATAGAATATATGTTACTTAATTAATTCTTTGTTTTGTAGTCTGCACCCTGAAGGCAAATGACTTATTACAAATAACAGATACATTAAATTTTTAAACTTCTGTGAGAAATGTTTATTTGATCAACTCAGACATTTACAGAAAACAGTCAACATCAGCGTAGTTTGAAAGAGCTATAAACTCGGAACTGTTAATATTCATTACATTAATTCAACCATTTGCTAAAGGATAGTGATTCGAATAACTATACTTGCTGTTCACAGACGGTATCTAATAAATGTCAGGTTTTCCCATAAAATCACTAAATTGTAGTCACTACATGCACCTAATTTTCTGACACTCTTAAATACTTTCACTAATACAATTTTATCCTAATAACGTTGTTATTGCCTTTTCTTCGCCATACAATTTATGTTCCAATTTCTTCTTAACTGTATATTCTGCTCCCAATTAACTTAGTTAATGAACCAGACAAAGGCAATAATCTGATTTGCATCAGTGGCAAATGGTAACGCAGAAGAAGTCTGTGTCTATTAGGAGAATCAACGTTATTACGTTTTATGCAGCGCCGACTAATGTAGTGTTGTTTTGATACAAAACAGATATACGAAATATGGGATTTACCTGACGTAAGGCCAAAAACATTCATTGTTCTAGTTGAGAGGAGACCAACTTTATCGTATCGCGGTTGGTTGCAATCAAATTATTTACATTTTATATGATCATTAAATTATTTTCATAGAAGGCAATGTGTTCACCTTTACCAGAGAAAAATATATACATTAATATCAATATAAATACGAGTACAAGGCTATTTTCAATGCTACATTTTTATTTATATGACATTTTTATAAACATATTTACATAATAGTCATATTTCGACAATAATTTGTTTCATACATTTAATATTTGCGTTTCCGAGTTTTACAACGTATTTGCAAAGCAAAATATTTTCCCTCATATTGAAACAGGTAAAGTACAACAAAATATTAAAATAGTTTATTAGTAACTATGGCTATGAATGCCATTGGCAGTTGCATTTATGTAGTTCCGTAGTAATACATAAATTGGCAAAGCATTTAACATTCAATTGGAAATTTAGCAAAATTAATAGTTTTACAATTATGAACTTGTCCTTGCAGCCATGACAGGACAAATGTTTTTGCTGAAAAAAAAAAAATCCAAATAAATAAAAACAAACTAAGTTATAATTGATTTCTAATTGTGTGTAAATAGTTTTAGATTGGTGGTTTGTATTTAGGCTGAAAACCACACACACATACATAACGAAAATAATACGTAAATTTATATTAGTGTAATGGATAATAATGCATAATTATATTCCAGCCAAATTACATGCTTAGCCCATTCGCTGATTCTATGCCATATGGCATAGCCAGTTTTTAAAGCCCATTTTAAGGCTCACTACTTATAGGTACCGTTTGTATTTTTCTTTGAAGTGTTATCTAAAGATAAATCAACAAAAAAATTGATTGGTGGACCCTAGACATTGGTATGTTGATCGGTTTATTCGTTTTCGAGCTACAGTGGGCACCGCAAACTGCTTTAGTAAAAAAAGTGTTTCGTAGGCGTTTATTTGTCAGAAGACTGTGTAATACGTTTTAAAAAAAAAGGTGTGATCTATTAGAAGAAAATAATCTTCTAAAATCATTTGGTAGATTTCTTCTAAAAAATTTATGTAGAATGTATCTTTCGTCCTCAATAAGTGGCCATAACACCTTAATTCTCAAATCTTTTTTGTCCGCTTTATGACCAAAAGCGTAATTTTTTAAAGCCAAAAATTTCAATTCCGTAAAATCTAATATTTTTTACAAAATCGATTGATCGATTAGTTTTCGAGTTATGCTCTTTAAGATGAAGGTAAAAATCTTTCACAAAAGTTTCGTAGTTTTTTAGAAAAAAAAAAACTTGAAAAAGGGTTTTTATTGGGCTTTTTAACTCGGGGTCGCCTCTTGTGACTCTCGAAGAACTCAAAACTGTTGGCTTATATCCATTTTAAAACCTGGTCATGAATTTCTTATATTTTTTACTGCATGTAGTCCTTATGATTAGAATTGTCCGTTCATTTTCACATAGTCTTGTGCCAGACTATGAAAAATTTCATGAAAATATTTAGAGCTTATGGGTAAGAAAAGGGATCTCCCTCAACTCCTCTCTGTCCTTAAAGTTAAAAAAAATTTCATGTTATATTGTCAACGTCTGGCACAAGAGATATTTCCTCACGAAAAAATATTCTCGTGCAAAAAACTGGCAAAACCGACAAATAATTTCTAACTTGTATTTTGTTGCTGTTTTCCAATATATGATTCAGTAGAAACAATATAGATATACATTTTACTTCATATTTATGTTCTGTAGTTAAGTATTATATTCGAACGCATGCTTTTTCTAAAGAATATGTTAGGAAAAGCCTATATAGGCCAAATATATGAAAATATTAAAAATTTGTGCACATTTTATTAATTTTTAGCGGTATAGGAATTGACTCTCGGAGTCGACCCGGAGTCGGAGTCGTGAAAAAAATTGGTCTGGAGTCGGAGTCGACCCAAAAATACCTCGACTCCGAAACCCTGGTTTAAACAAACTACAGTATCATTTACACTACATGAGCTATTTTATTTTTCCTCAGGTACTAAATTTTATGAAATTCCAAATTTAGTGGACTAGAACTTTTGTGGAACAACATGGAACAATGTTCTGTTTTCACAGAAATATGCCCGAGAGTCTCCTCTTTAAGCTCATATATACCGTACCGTTCCGTCCGTTTAACACTTTTTTAAATTTATAGAAATTACATGGGTAAAAATGTGTGTGTTTTTCCATACCATTTCCCATATGAATTACAGTTTTTTTACACAAATTAAGATTTTTTGGAGTATATGAGTTTTACGAAAACCCAAAGAGTATTTTCTTTAATTTTTGAAAAAACTTAAATTTTTTGTAATTTTTTTTTTTAATTTTTCTTTGGTTTTTTGGTATTTTTATAGTTTGTTTATTGGCGTTTCACAATTTTTTATATATATAGGGAGATATAAAAAGCATAAAAACAATCATATTTTGATGCAAAATAGTATAAGTTCAAAAGTTTAATTTTGACCTTGAATTCCTCAGCAACTACCAGACCGAAATTGACCGCTTATAATTCATCGCAAAGTCTAACACAACAAGTAAAAAAGTATCAGTCGGCGTTGCCGACCGAGATATACCCTCAGCCTGTGTATATTGAAACAATTTTTTCCCAAATGGCGTATGTAAAAATTTTTGGCGTTTGAACCGACAAAACTGTTGATTAGGATTAAAGATCAAAAGTTTTGCGGAGGAGATACTAAAAGGAATGGATCGACATTGACCGTTATGGAAGTGGATCTCCAGCCACAACATATTGTGCCATAGGGGGTTTTTACACTCTTCGGGCTGTTTGCTCAAGAAGTATGGACTTGCCCCTAAAAACATTTACCATCGTAATTGAGGCAGCGAATGCAAGTTGCTTCAACAAAAATTAAAGTGATTCGAGAGCATGTCTTAAAGTGAACTTATCCGAAATTTTGTGTGGGAGGTACCGGATGGAGTGGACAAATATAGTCCATATTTGAACCTGATCTATATCTGGTAGATATATTAGGATGTGTAAAGTATAGACCAATTCGGCCACTCCCATTCAGAGTTATCGTGCGCACAATTTTTCCGAACATTTTTGAACTTATGTATGTGGGGGAGGTCCCTGAAGGAGTGGACCGATATGGCTTATCTTCAGACTTAAACTATGTTTGCACAAAATCGTACTAAGGCCACATTTTGGACCGAATCGGCAGATCCGTTCGAGAGTTATCTTGCGCTTCAACCACCTCACACGGTGTCATAGGGGTTTTTTTGCAACTTTCAGGCTATTTTCTCAGGAAGTATGGACTTACCCCTGATGAAACTTGTACCTTCGTATGGAGGGCAGTGAATACAAGTTGCTAAAACAAAAATCAAAGCGATTCGAGAGATGGCTCTAAACTGAACTTTTCCGAAATTTTGTGTGGGAGGTACCCGAAAGAGTGGACCGTTGTAATCCATATTCGAACTTGATGTATGTCTAGAGGTAGTATTACCATATGCAAAGTTTGGTTCAATTCGGTTACTCCCATCGAGAGTTATCTTGCGCACAAGTTTTGCGACAATTTTTGAACATTTGTGGGGGAGGTATCTGAAGGGATGGACATATATGGCCCATCTTTGAACTTAAATCAAATCTGGACAAAATATTTGGATAGTCAAAATTTGAACCGAATCGATTGATCCGTTCGAGAGTTATCGTGCGCACCAGCCAGACAGACGGACAGACAGACAGACGGACGGACATTGCTAGATCTACTCAAAATTGTCTGAAACGGATATCGTACAAACATACTTGGGGTCTAAAACCATTATTTCGATGAGGCACATTTTTGGTCGTATCAAAGTGTAAATACCCTCTTTAGCCTAAAGGCTGAGGGTATAAAAAGAATTATGAAAATATATCTATCCGTTCAAAAGTTGCATAATTTTGACCAGGAAAAAACGATTCTGAACCACTGTGCGTCATAATTGAGGCAACGAATGCAAGTTGCTTCAACAGAAATCAAAGTGATCCGAGAACAGGTCTAAAAGTGGACTTATACGAAATTTTGTGTTATAGGTATCCAAAGAAGTTGACAAATATAGTCCATGTTCAAATCTGATGTATGTCTGGTAGATATATTAGGATATGTCAAGTATGTACCAAGTCGGTCACTCTCTTTAAGAGTTATCGTGCGCACAAATTTTTCGATGATTTTCGATTTTTTTTGGGGATATATCACGAGGAGTGGACTGACATAACCCACCTCCGAGCTTAAACTAAGCTTGGGCAAAATATTACGAGAGTCAAATTTTGGACCGAATTGGTTGATTCGTTCAAAAGTTATCGTGCGCTCCAGCCAGCCAGACAGACAGACTCCAAATTGTCTGGCAGATTTTTTTATATTTTTCGTACTATGCCATATTGCATAGATTTTTCGCAACGGACATTTTCACCTTGTTTGATTACCATATCTTCTATAGTAATGCTCCCATATCTTCTACAAGAAGACCTCCAGATCATCTATAAGAAATTCTCCATGACTTCTATAAGTAGACCTCCAGGTCTTCTAAAAGAAGATATCCAGGTCTTACATAAAAAGACCTTCAGAACATGCAGATTTTCTAAAATAAGGCCTCCAGGTCGTCTATAAAATGGTCCAGGTCTTCAATAAGAAGACATTCAAGGGTTCTATAACAAGACATTCAGGTGTAAAATAAAAAAGACCTTCAGATCTTCTATAAGAAGACACTCAGGTCTTCTATAATAAAAAATCAAGTTTTTCTATAAGAAGACCTCAGATCTTCTATTAGAAGAAAGTAAGTCTTCTACAAGAAGCTTTCAATGTTCTAAAAGAAGACCTCTAGATATTCTATAAGAAAATCTACTGCTGATCTTCTAATAAAAGAGTTCCTTCTCTTCTATAAGACAGGAGTAGACGTCCTGCTCTTTTATGAGAAGACCTCCTGTCTTTCTATATAAAGATCTACTGCTCTTTTTTATGCTATTTCTATAATAAGATCTCCTGTTCTTCTATAAGAAGGTGTCCTGCCCTCTTATGAGAAGACGTCCTGCCCTCCTATGAAAAGGCTTCCTGTTTCTCTTCAAGACCTCCTGCTCTTCTGTAAGATTAAATAGAACCAAAAAATTATATGCTATAGTTAATTTTCCCCTTTAAATATATTCTATGTCATATGGCATAGTGTTGAAAAACCACTTTCCAAACAAAATGTTAAAAACTTAGTTTTGATTATTAATATAGTGAGCTTATGTATATAAAATTGAAAAACAAAAAAGAAGAACCAAAAGGGTTAGAAATGATATCAAACATGAGAACTCTCATTGTCATGGTGCAAAATGATTCGTATTTCTTGTTTATTTTTCGAATTCCATAATCCAGTCTTTCTTTTAAGTTAATCTATGCTCTGTTGACGTGTCTCCTTTCTTCCTCTAACAGGTCTTCTTCTATCTTTATGCGGATTTTGTTCTGCAGCAATTTATATTTTATATTTCGCATTATAGGGCCCAGGTATACTTTCTTTCGTCTTTTTATAACTGAGATAAGTTCTCTTTCGCAGTACATCCTTTTTAGTACTTCGGCATTTGTCATATGGACTGTCCAAGGAATTTTGAGTACTCTCCTATAAATTCATATCTCAAAAGCCTCCAGCCTTCTTATATCAGCCGTTTTAATTGTCCATACTTCCGTTGCATATAATGACACTGACCAGACATATGTTTTGATAAAGCGAATCTTTGTTTCAAGATTAATGTCATGACTCGTAAAAACTCTGCAGTTCAATTCTGCACCATATTTCTTTTGAGCACTCCCACTGTTCACTTATTGTTACTCCGAGATATTTGAAAATTAGTCTGAGTTTCACTATTAAAAGTTTTATAGCTTCCCTATAACAAGTAAAGGCAAGAAAAACCTGTCAATTTGAAGAAATTTGAGAGAGACTGGTTATTGAAGATTTCGAAGTGATGGCTTGAGAAAATACCTTTTTATATTGTGTTTTCTTTCTCCTATGGCCAGATTGACCAGAAAGCTTCAGACAACAAATTAACTTTTATCACAACCGCAATGTTCCTTCACACATTGCACGTGCTAGGGCAATAAAATTTAATATTTTGTGACAGAGAAAAAATCTACAGAATAAATAAGACAAGCTGTCAATTGTTGTTAGACACAGTGTTGAAGTGAATAAGGGTAAGTGAATTTGACATTGAAGCTATGAGATACGTTGACGTAACAATTGGTAGATATATATGTATGAAGGTACAATAATTTTTCCTTCAGTTTTTGGGCAGTGATTATATCAACAATACCGCTAACAACTGTCTTCATTATATCTTTTACAAAAATAATAACTATTAGAAGCATTTACTGCTATTACAAAAATGGAAGGTAAATGAAAACTCTTGTATCGTTACATACTTCTTCAACAAAAACAAGATTTTCTGTAAAGAAATTACCGGGTCCCAAGTATGAAACTTAACTCGCTGTTATGAAATAACTTTACATATACATAAACATATGAACAATTTTATATTGAACTGTGGGAACAAAAATATTCTTGGTATTTTCTTGGTATTGGTTTTCAATAGCTAGACTTTATATAGAATGACCAATATGTAACTAAGTTTGTTTGTATTGGTGTATAATTCCATTTCGATGATTTTCTGGTTAGCTTCAAATGACTTTAGGCTATAATCATAGAAATGTGTGATATTAGCTGTAAAGAGGCAATACATGATGAAAACGTATAATCGCCTTAGCAGGGCACGACTTTTGCCTCTAAAAAGTAGCTCATAATTGCTTTCATATGATGGAGACTTAGCGCATACTTCAATAAAGGGATTATGATAATTTTTGCGAAACATATATGTATTTTCAACTAATCTAAGGCACTAAAATGCCATTCATAGCTGAATTTCAGAGATTCAGTGGTATAATGGGATTTTCTTTATGAACGTTTAATGTTCAGTAAAAATATTAAGAAGAATGACTATAAGAGTAAAACATATACATATGTAAGTATAAGTTGGTGTTAGTAGTTATGAGCTACAAAATGTTGGCGTTTTGCATTATCTTCGACGCACATTCAAATGGCGATTACAATCTTTAAATCGATAAATAGAAGGAAGAATAAAATTAAATACTGTGAAACGTGTGCATTATTCTGTTTTTATTGTATATTAACATTTCGAAACCACTTCCAACTAATTATACCCTCAGCCCACAGTGGTTCATCCATTGGCCAAAAATAAAAAAAATGAATCTTAAATTTTTGTTACAACATCTGGAAACTCTGAAAGCTATGATATAGACCTTTTTTAAAATTTATTAGTTATTGTTTCATTCGAACGCGTTCTTCTTAAGAATAGTTCCAAGAGCCGGAACATTTGACTAATATTTTTTAGTGAGTACAACCTATATTTTAAGTGCAAGTATATATATTCAAATATCGCGAAACTAATACGTATTGCAAAATATTAATGTGGGGTTTGAAGGAGGAGGCAATAGCTTAATTTTTTTCAAAAATAGCGTTTTAACGCGTTTTGGAATTCCAGTTAGCTGTGTATTTTCTTAGTGTATTTTGTAATGCCAATTCGTTCATATACTTAAATTTGACCTGACTTTTTAGTCATGATGCCCACATGTGTCCACCTCGGCAATAATTTTCCAATGTAGGTCATGGGGTTGAGATTATCCATTATTAATATGAGCTGCCATATAGTGCCAGACCATAAATAGTGAGTTTTATTTCCATGTCAATTTTTGCATCGTAAGATAATCGGTGCTTTTGTTCATGACATTTTGTATTAACAGCATACATGGTTTCTTTAATTTAATCTTCGCTGCAGCACAAAGCTGTAACCAGTGCATTAGCTTGATATTTACACTGGAAATATTTTTGGCCACATTCTTCATACAAGTGGATACACTGTGCAGCCTTTAGGATAACGCGTGTATATACACTTTTATACGACCAAAAATGTGCCTCATCGAAATAACGGCTTTAGACCCCAAGTATGTTTGGACGATATTCGTTTCAGACAATTTGTAGTCGATTTAGTCATGTCCGTCCGTCTCTCTGTCTGGCTGGTACGCACGATAACTCTCGAACGGATCAACCTATTCAAGCCAAAATTTGAGTATCGTAATATTTTGTTCAAACTTAGTTTAAGTTCGAAGATGGGCCATATCGGTTCACTTCTTCGGGTACCTTCCCCATAAAAGTTCAACATTTTTCTGCAAAATGGTGTGAACGATAACTTTCTAAGAGAACGATCGATTTGGTCCAAACTTTGTACATCCAGACATAGATCGGTTTCCAGTATGGACTATAGCCTTCCACTCCATCGGGTACATTCCATACAAAATTCAGAAAAGTGATCTTTAACAGCACCTCTTGGATCGTGCTGATTCTTTTTTCAGTATATTTTCCTAGCGACCCCATTTACAACGGCACAATATTTTTCCGGAGTAAGTCCATACTTCCTGAGATAATGGTCAAAAAAACTTGAAAAACCCTGCCGGCACATACTAAAATAGGTCTTGTGCAAGATAGCTCTAAAACTTTTTCAAAAATGTCTTCCAAACTGTATTAATCTGAAGTTTGCTTACTAACATTTGTTTGTATACGTCGATGATTTGGTATAGCCCCACATTATGGTACCACGTATTTTATAGCAAACTCGTTATACAAAATCAATATATTTTTTATTCGGCATTATTGTTCAGTGGCTGAGGGTATATCTCCGTCAGCACAGCTGACTGATACTTTCTTACTTGTTTTTGACGATGTTTATGGAATGGCATAAGTTTCAAATTGGTTTAGTAGTTACATATATATGTCCGTTCGCTTTATGAAAAAACCTAAAATTTCACACACTACTTACGCTACGTTTCTCTATAATTGTACTGTGGTTTTTGCAAATAAAAAATACTTGTATTACGCGTAAAATAAAATTAAGTCTGCGAAAATTTATATTATTTTTAATGAAAACACACTGTTTTTTGCTCATTAATTAGGCCTGTTTTCTTTCTTCGCATGAAATTGCAATAAACAATCCTTAATACTCAGATGTTGTGGTACATTTGGATTTTAACATAAATCTCCATATGTTATTATTTTGCTTTCCTAGAAAATAAATGTATTTTTTTTCAATTTATCTATTACGTCTTAAATCTACCCTGTATCAATTTAGAATCCAGTCAGAAACAAACATCCATCTCTTGGGTGGGCCTCACAAGTTTTCTATAAAACAGAATATACAAAATAAACAATACACCAGGTGCTTAATTTCATTTAAGATTCATTTCTTGCCGCAGTCATTTCTCTAAATGCTGTTGCCACTGGATGGTTCCTTACGTCTTCGGTTGCCTTCGACTCATAGATTTATAAATCATCAGTGTCAAAGTCAGTGAACTGCAAAGCCACAAGTAACAAAAAACATAAGGAAGGAAAATAAATTCAAGGAAATTAATCACAACATGATCCACAAAAAAATACATACAACATGTCGAGTACTTTGGTTTAAGCTTATTTTTAGTTGTTGTAAGAAATTTAAAATAAAACATTATAAAAAACTCATACACCTGCCGAAGTTTAAAAGGCTATGGGTGAAAGGGAAGTGATGTTGTTTTCAATAGTTACCAAGATAGTATATATAATGTTATGTGTTGAAATAGTAGCAAAAAGTGAATGAAGGGAACTGATGAAGTTGTTTGGTGACAACTGAAACTATAGTATTCCCTACCCTTCGCCCGCAACTAATCAATTTCATATCCACTTTAAAATATTTTGTTGTTATTCAAACAATTGAATTACAACAAAATATGGACTCAAGCTGAAATAAACACAAAGATGTGAATGAAATAGATAAGAAAAATATTAGAAAACTGCTTATGAAAGGCAGAAGTTCATAATTGTTTTTATCATTACCAAGTTCAGGACTAATCTTGGGCACTGACTTGTTTGGTGTCACGTAGGGAACTACTTAAAGCCACATGAACCAAATAACACATTACAAAGTAATGACGACAAGTACATAAGTAAGTGTGTAACCAACAAGCTGAAAAAGTGCGTTATTTGCTTATTATTTTGCAAGCCAAAAATGAATTATTTTACGGTGGCACAGAATGTGTGTCCAACTACAAAACCTAGAGTTGTGGCGGTTGGGCTGCACTATCAAGCGGTGAGTGTAAATTTTCTGAAACTTTGCTAATCAGATATTCCGTGGTTCGGAAAAACACGACTGTTAGAGGCTATGAAGTCAGGTGGTCTGTTTATTTTGACGATGACGGAAAAAGGACACGTCATTTTTAAAACCTTGTCGCACATTGTTGATGTTTGCCTGGCTATAGATACTCTTTGCATCCCCCATAGGAGCGTATTCGCACACCTTGCACAATGTGGAATAATATATTTGTTCGGCCTTGAGGGAATGTAAAGCTTATAATGAGGTTTGTAATCCTCAAGCATCAGACGGTTTCCAGCAAAAATTCGGATCCTTTAGTCATTATGTAACCCATTACAAAGTAATGTATCAAGGTAAAACTATTTACTTAACTACTTACTTTGTAATGCGTACGGTGGCACAGAGCATGTGTGTCCGGCTACAAACCCTAAAGTTGTGTCAGTCAGTCCATTATAAATTGTAATCAAACTGCAGGCCGCAATTATGGACCGATCGTCACGAAATGTTCAACGATGGGAAAAAACCCCTCAGTAATGTTGTCAACATTTAATGAGTATATGGTAAAAACCAAAAATGTTTTACAATCTTTGAATCCGAGTTTCACCCGTTCAAAATTCGCGAACTGTTAACATATTCTATATAGTATGACTGAAATTCTTTAAAATGCAGTGTTTTAGGAGGGATCCCATAATGTCGACCAGTAAAATTAATTTTCGTGGAAGCTGGGTTGGTATTAATGTAGAAAAATGGTTAAAATGGGTTGAAGCCATCAAGTTTTTTATATTTTCTTCCGATTTCTGGCTTAACCTTACATTTTATAGACCTATGCCCAAAGAAGAATCGCAGAATACTCCTTGCGAAACATGATACCAGGGTATGATTTTTGGATATATCCACTGCATCCACATAAAATTGATGCCGATATTTTGAAGCCAGATTTTCGGGGTTTTTTGAATTTTTATACCCTACACCACTATGTGGGGAGGGTATTATAAGTTGGTTTTGGCCAAAAAGTTTGTAACGTATCGAAATAATGGTCGTAGACCCATACTTATATATACCAAAATGAATGTCTCGACGAGCTGAGTCGATCTGGCTATGTGTGTCCGTCCGTCAGTCCGTCCGTCCGTCTGTCCATCTAAACCTTGTAATCACGCTACAGGTCGCAATTGTGATCTGATCGTCACGAAATTTTGGATGTTGATGGGGGTCCCGGAGGGGAGAAGCCTATTGATTTTGGTGAAGGTCGGATAATATTTAGGGGTCGGAATGGGCAAAAAACTTATGTGGATAAAAAGACAACGTTTTTTTCCAAAGCGAATATCTCAACTTCTATACGGGGTATACCAAAAGCAAAACCTGACAATAAAAGTAGAAAATATCACCTTTCTAATGATGTAAAGTAGGTTCTCGTAGGTGATCAAACAACGAATATATCACAATAGTTGCAAATAAAACCCAAATTTTCATTTTTGCAATTTTAATTATAATGTGGAATATCACAGCTTTGGTTGGGGATCTTCCAAAAACAAAGTCTAATGTGAAAGTAGAAGATCCCATCTTTACAATGATGTAAAATAGGTCGGCGTAGGTGACCAAATAACGGAGATATCGCAATAGCCGGTAATACATCCCATTTTTCCACTTTTTTGGAAATCACGCTACAGGTCTCAATTTTGATCGGATCGTCACGAAATTTTGAGGGTTAATGGGGACCCTACAGAGAAAGAAGCCTATTGATTTTGGTGATGGTCGGATAATATTCAGAGGTCGGAATGGGCAAAAAACTTATTTGGAGAAAAAGCGAATATCTCTGCTTCTAAAAGGGGTATATCAAAAGCAAAACCTGATGATGAAAGTAGAAAATATCACCTTTGCAACGTTGTTACGTAGGTTGTCGTAGGTGGTCAAACAACGAAGATATCAAAAGCAAAACCGCTAATAGAACACAACTTTTCATTTTTGCGATTTTAATAATAATGACGAATATCACAGCTTTGGTTCCAGACCTTCCAAAAGCAAAGTCTGACAATGAAAGTAAAAAATCCCACCATTACAATGATGTAAAGCAGGTTGGCGTAGGTATCCAAATAACGGAGATATCGCAATAGTCGGTAATACATCCCATTTTTCCACTTTTTTGGAAATCACGCTACAGGTCGCAATTTTAATTGGATCGTCACGAAATTTTTGGTGTTATTGGGGATCCCACAGAGGAAAAAACCTTTTGATTTTTGATAATGGTTGGATATTATATCGAATATTTGGAAAAAAGGCCAACGTTTTATTTCAAAGTTATTATCTCCCTTCTATAGGAGGTATATCGAAAGCAAAACCTGGCAAGGAAAGTAGAAAATATCACTTTTACAACGATGTGAAGTAGGTTGTCATAGGTGGTCAAACAACAGAGATATCGCAATAGTCGGTAATCGGTAATTCCTTTTTAAATTTTTGTGCAATCACACTTCGAAATTTTGATCGGATCCTCACGAAATTTTGGGGGTTGATGGGGGTCTAACACAGAAAGAAGCCTATTGATGGTTGGCATACATCCCACTTTTCCATTTTTTATTTGGGTTGTACTGTCGATGCACTTAAATGCGTTTCAAAAAAATTGACCTGTGTTAATGTAGACATTCAGAGCAAAGGCGCTAAGTTATCCCAATTTTAATATTTTGAATTTTATTAGTCAAAAGCTTATGAACAGGGGTAGTGGTGTAGGGTATCACATAGTCGGCCCCGACCCGACTATAGCCTTGGTTCACTTGTTTTTAATAATACGGACGCGCAACAAGATAATATTCCAAACCCATAATAGGGTAACACTGTGCAACCTTTTTAGGGTGATCTTGTGCAAACAATTCGAACTGACGATTTTTTGAAAGTACAGACCCAACGACAAGAAACTCTACTTGGGTTTTATTGTGTCAGATCCAGCTCGGATTTTATGGCCCCATCTAAACATGGTTAAATATTGAGTTTTTAAAGAAATTCGGGGCTATATCTCTAAAAACAATGCGAATCTTCTTCTGACCTCTGAAGCAAGAATAAAAAATAAAGACAAGAATAAAATATTTGGAGAAATAATGAACTCGAAAAACTACATTCATTGCCTCAAATTTCAAAATATAAGCAAAAATTCCAAAATGTTTATACATTTCGCACCATATCTCAAACACCGTTAATTCTTTCTGAATATTTTCTTTTGGAAAAATATTCGCTGTTGTAAAATACCTCTATGCCGTTGTTTTCAGCACATTTTTCAACGACGATTTAATAAAAATGTCAATAAATCCGAAATGCGAGAATAAACTGTTGGTGTGAACTGTGTTCGAAATACGTGTTGTAAAAGATATGATACAAAATACCGCTGACACAACATGAAGTAAGCATTTTAGAGTTTCAGAACGTTCTAAAAAATTGTTGAGAACTTTATTTGGAAGATTTTTGCAAAAGGTTACTTGGTTCAACTTCCAATAGTTTAGCCGATACTGACCAGAATTTCAGCAATTATGTAAAATTTTCTATATTTTATAGATTTTGATGAACTAGATGGAGTTTTTCTTATGTGGTTTTTTCAAGAGATAAGTTCTACTAGTTCATTGCTATAATATTGCTAAAGACAGCAAGGCAAAACTCCTATTCGTTTCTGAGATAAAGGCCTGATAAATGCAAAAAAGTGTAGATTTAGC
The DNA here is from genome assembly GCF_047663935.1 of Musca autumnalis. NCBI lineage: Eukaryota > Metazoa > Arthropoda > Insecta > Diptera > Muscidae > Musca > Musca autumnalis. Next base: position 266,126,462 of record NW_027411755.1, on the reverse strand, counting down.
CCGGTTTAGATGAGGCCATAAAATCCGAACTGGATCTGACAGGACAAAACCCTACTAGGGTTTTTGTAGTCTAAATATGTACTTTCAAAAAATGCATACTAGAAGTTGTATGCATTTTCAGTGTTGTATAGTGTAATAGAATTCGTGATTTTACGTCGTCTATTGTATATCTAATAAACGTGCTCCTCCTAGTAATTGGAGTCTAAAGTCCAAAATTTGATGCGTGAATTTTCTTAAAAACTTATTTTTTGTGTGTAAAATTAACAAATGTCATTCAGCTAATTGCCAGGGGTAGTGGTGTAGGATATCACATGGTCGGCCCCGTCCGACTATAGCCTTAGCTACGACTAGCAAAAAGTACTATAAAAACGCATTATTTAGAAAGATTTTTTTTGCTGAGTACTCATTACTTATTAAGGAGTAAAGTATGTAGTTTTGCCTTTTAAAATTTTCACGAAATTTTTTAACTTACTGGTAATGAAAAAGGTATATTTTTTACATAAGTATGCGATAGGTAATTTGGCCACCAATTTTTTCTGGGTAGAGTCATACTGAAGTGAATAGGTCTGTATTGTACAAACTAGTGATTAAGGAAGTCAAGTGCTTCTCATCCTCCACTTCTTGTATATTCCATACTCGAAACATGTAACCATCGCAATGGTGCATGTGACGATAAGACGACAATGACGTTTCTCCAGTTCATAAAGTCGAAAATATCGTTGACTTTGTTTCGTTAAATTTAATTGGAGAAATTATACATTTCCGATATGTATTGAAAAATTGATATCTAGCGAAGTCTCACACATCCAGTCAACAAGCTACGATGGTTTCGCATGTGGTTATTCAATCCATCTGGCATATAAGATGTGATCGGCTTGACAAAAGCGGATTTTGATAACTTCTATTTATATGAACATTATTAAAAATTTGCAGATATGAAGTATTTTTGCAGCCTTTTTTCTATCAAGTATGCTTAGTGTCGTTATCTTCCTAAAATCCTTTCTCAATACCTACATATATACCATCGACGATTTTTCCTTCATCAATTGTAATGCATTCCAGTTCGACAAAGGTTTATTCTTAACTGAATGTATGATGATGTTATGAAGATGCATCTCTTGCTAATAATTTGCAAAACAGGATTGACAGTCAAAATTGTCTTTAGGGTGGTGTCTAATAGCTCTTACCAAGTATAACTCGAAGTATTTGATTGAGTTGTTTTAATACTTTCCATATACCTATCATATATTAACGTCGAATGCTTTTCAAAATAGTTTACATTTCGAGAAAATGTTATATTATTTGAAACTTTGGCGTTTGTTAAGCCGACACGTATTTGAGAAATTTATTTCCCAGTGTTCTCATACATATACATATTATTCAGCAGAAGGATTACAAAAATCCCAATCACACCCATTCACACGTTCAACTGAAGTTTGTAACAAGTGTGGGGATATTCAGTAAAGATTTTTTACTGGCAGCTATATAACTGTTTGCCAACTCTCCCATGTATAAGTCAAAATTGACACTAATCCCCCGACCATACTTTGTAAGCCATAAACCAGAAGTAGCTACGGATAGTTCAAACAAAAGTTTGAGAAATGCGGGGCAGACAACCGCACACAATAACAATGTTGAAACTTGAGAAACTTTGTTCCTTTTCTATTTCAGTTAAGTGTTTGATTTGTGGCTGTGTCAGCGTAAATACAATGGAATAAGTTGTATATGTGAGTGTGTGACATACATATGTTTGTCTTCCTATTATACATACATATATCTTAGTATTGCAATCAGAATCATAAATGTAAAATGTTTCAAAATTGTGTCTATAGTGCTACAGCAAAAGTATTTTTCCTGAAGATTTAAAAGCCCATAAATATTAAAACATGAGCATTGGTATTAGAAGCAAGAATAAGTATTAGGGTATCCCATTGTTTGTAGTTCAAATGTACTTATCGCTAGATATTGTACTTTTTCTGTTTGGTCTTACCTATGCTCTCATAGCAGACTGACAAAATTAACTTTTTTTGAATGGGTGTTAAAAGAGGTAAATGCTATACTCATAAACTACGATTCTTTACAAATAAAATAATTATCACTTTTTTAAAATACATTCCTTTCAAATTTGTGGTAACAATGCAAAATTAATTACATGCTTTCCGTGGAACACTCTAATGTATTTACCAAGTGGTATTGGCCATAGTTGTAAAGAAGTCCCAAGTAATATATTGATGTTTTATTTGTACATATGTTTGTATGTACAAAATAAGAACATTTGAAAATACTTGAGAAGTTTGTAACCACAAAAAGCTAGCAAACTGTGTATATGCTTGTACGGAAAAGGTTCTTCTTTTGAAAATTCAAAACCCCATAATTTTATATACTTCCTTACATACATACATATAAATATGTACCTTCATACATATGTAGTTAAACAAATCTAAAATGATGAATGGCTTTATGATTTGTTTGGCCTTGTTCTTATGTTCTCTATCGCCTATGTATGATTCACCATTATGCCATTTTTTCCATTTTTTCATTGGAGTAAGATTTTCCCTACATTGTCGTAGCAACAGTATGGTGCAGCAGGTTTCCTTAGTCAGGATTACACATGTAGGGTCCGTGTATATTTTCTGAGTTTTCTCAACTCTCACCGCATAATTCATTCCACGTCACTGCCAATTGATTTTTGACAATGTAGAGTAAATGAATTCTCCACAAAATGTTCTTTTCGAAGTGAATATTGCATAACCACCTATAGTGTTATTGCCCTTACTTAGCAGAGTACCAAAATTTGAATTTGAAGTTTACATAACTAATTGGATTTTCGTATTAGTTATACAAGGGAGAAATTTAATTTCCTTCTGCCAAAAAACCAAACTGTTCGCAAGGATGTCACAATCACATTTCTCGGTGTATATTGAACTTTCAATTCAGATAACTTTTAAGTACACACTATAATTGAATTTTCATAAAGTTGCTTCCCTCAACGTTTTTTTTTTTTATTTTGGTTTAGCACAAAAGAAGAGAACTACCATTGAGGTACGGTAATATAAGATATGTATATGCAAAAGTGTGCTCTACGACTAGTGGTGGTCATCAAGAAGTCATAACATACATACATATATAGAATACAATTTAAATACAAATCAATTAACGGGGTTTTAGGTCGAAACCTTTATATATTCCACAATGGCAGAACATAAAATTTGAGAATATTGATGATGAAAACGGGGTTGATATTCCGAGAAATGTAGCATCCACAGAGAACCTGGGAATAACAATACATAAAAACGCCGAGTACTTCATGCGATTTTACTTTTGTAAAATCAAATGTAAGCAACACCATATGCGATATACATAACTTTAGGTGTTGTGTACGGGGCACTAAATTCATTTCATTCAATTTTCCTCATCGAAACAATGGTTTTAGACCCCAAATATGTTTGGATGAAATCCGTTTCAGACAATTTGGAGTTGATATAGCCATGTGCGTCCGTCTGTCTTTCTGGCTGGAGCGCACCATAACTCTCGAACCGATCAACCGATTCGATCCAAAATTTGTCCAAGCTTTGTTTAAGCTGGAAGATAAGCCATATCGGTCCGCTCCTATAGGTACCTCTTGCATAAAAGTTCAAAAATGTTCGAAAAAATTGTGTGCACTATAACTCTTCAAAGGAGTGACCGATATATATATATATAGATATATCTACCAGTGGTTCATACGACGTCGATATTCACCGCCAACGCAGATTGGTTCATAGATCTTCGAAGAATTTTTCACTCAAACACACCAAGTACTGCCTTGTCTGGTTGCGCAAGTATCCAGGCTTCGGAACCATACATCAGCGCGGGTAGTATCAGTGTTTTGTAAAGCGTTGTTTTTGTTTGACGAGATGTGTCTTTATGCCTAAACTGCTTACTCAGACCGAAGTAGCATCTGTTGCCCAACACTATTCTTCTTCGTATTTCACATCTGATGTTGTTGGTTGTGTTTACGGCCGTGCCGAGGTCCTTTACTACCTCAAAATTATAGGAACCAACGTCAACAGTTGGCCCGATCTCTATGGACGCATTGCGCGTCGACACCATCAGCTTGGTCTTCTCGCCGTTTACCGCCAGACTATGATGTCAATGTCGTCGGCATAAGCAAGTAACATATGGCTGTTCGTGTATATTGTTCCACTTTTTTTGACCTTCGCGTCTCGTATGACCTTTTCCAGCAGGATGTTGAAAAGATCACACGACGGGCCGTCTCCTTGTCTGAAACCTAATAAACTCTTCGGAGAGGTTCTTTCCTATTTGAACCGAGGACCGAGTATCAGTTAATGTCATTCTACAATGCCGAATGAGCTTTGCAGGAATACCAAAATCAGACATGGTTTGGAACACTTTTGAACGCATAGGGCTGTCGAAGGCTGCTTTATAATCGACGAAAAGATGGAAGATGTCGATCTGCATTTCTTGGATGTTTTCCAGGATTTGTCTCAAGGTAAATACCTGGTCAATGGTGGATTTGCCAGGTCTAAAGCCGCACTGATAGGGTACAATAATTTGATTGACCATAGGATTTAGTCTCTCACACAATATGCCAATAGGGAGCAGACTAATGCCCCTGTAATTGGAGCACACAGTATTATCTCCCTTCTTGTGGACTGGACATAGGATGCTCACTTTCCAATCGTCGGGTACGCGTTCTTCCTGCCAGATGGTGCTAACTAACTGATGCATACACTTTATCAGCGTGTCGCCTCCGGTTTTGAACAGCTCGGCCGACAAACCATCGGCACGTGCTGCCTTATTATTCTTCAGCCGGTTTATTGCTGCCTTTACATCATCCTGGCTGGGCGGTATACATTCAATACCATTAGATCTGTGGTATCTTCACCGTCATCCCTACTATCGGGTACCAACAGTTTGGTAAAATGTTGGTAACCTGAGCACACTATCTGTATCAGTTACCAAATTACCTTGCTGGTATCTACAGGAGGATGCTCCTGTACCAAAGTCATCAGTGTGATGTTTTACTCTTTGATGGACGTTTAGTGCGATACGCGTTGCTACTGATTGTAGATAGCCCCATATGCCGCATTTTTCTCTTCGGCAGCAGCACGACACTCCTGGTAATACCATGGATTCCTTGGTGGAGGTCTCTATTTTGCCATTGCCCTGATATGTTATCCGGACAATAAGTGCTTTCATTAAGCAATTGGGCTAGTTGAGTGGAATATGCTGTGGCTATCTGTTGTGTTTGCAGCTTACCGATGTTTTACTCCCGTGTTGTATCTGTTCGTGCTTTAGTTGCAACGTTTAGACGGGTACCTACCTTTGCTACAACAAGGTAGTGGTCCGAATCTAAGTTCGATGAATGTCTTCCATCTATCACAACATGATCAATTTGATTATTTGTTCTTTGATCTGGAGACAGCCAGGTGCCCTTATAAATATCGAGATGCTTAAATCTGGTACTCCTATCTACCATGTTTTTTGCAGCTGCAAAGTTTATCTGCCTCATACCATTGTCAGATGTTTAACTGTGGAGACTGAATTTCCCGGCTGTTGGGCCAAAGATATTCTCCTTTCCAATTTTGGCATTAAAATCGCCTAGAATGATTTTAATGTCATGGGCAGGGCAACGGTCATATGTTTCTTCTAAGCGCTTGTAAAATATATCTTTGGTCTGTTCGTCCTTTTCTTCAGTGGGAGCATGAGAGCAAATAAAGCTGATGTTGAAGAATTTAGCTTTTATTCGAATTGCAGCAAGTCTTTCATTCACTGGGGTGAAGCTGGAGACCAGATGTTTTACTCTCCGACCAACTGCTTTGTGTCATGGCAGCTATAACACAGTGCGTCACCTTTAGGTGTTGTTGTGACGCCTTTCCCAATCCATCTTATTTCCTGTATGGCAGTAATGTCAGCCGGTCAGGACCGTTCCTTGGTATATTCTATCCCCTACGTCACCCAACCTTTGGGTAACTACCACATTTGGAATAAGTTCACTTTAAGACCTGTTCTCTAATCACCACTTGCATTCGTTGCCTCTATTACTACGATAAAATTTCTTTCATGGGCAAGTCCATATTTCTTGAGAAAACAACCCGAAAAGTGTAAAAACAACTTGCAGTCGTCAAAAATACTACTCTTGCTTCATTTAGCAAGCACACAGGCGTGGTCACCCTTGGTCTAAGACTTCGAGTTGTCGTGAGAGACTCCACGTTATGTCTCTTCTCTGAGAGCAGACTACATTTTTTATTGCATCCAGTACAGTTGTGAACAGTAGGGGCCAGCGTGACCGTTGTGCCACTAAAGTATCAATTTTGATACTTTTTTTCGGCATTGATACTTTTGTGCCACCTTTTTATATTGATACCAAATGTGCCACTTTTTGATATTTTGTGCCACTTTTTCATACCTTGTGCTACCTTTTTAAACTACATATATTGTAATGTAAACTTCCCGGCAAGCATCGATGAATGCGATTGTCGAAATCTTATCCTAAATGATCATGCCCACGGGAAGAACTGTGTCACAATCATATGAGTGGCTCAGTGGGCTTGATCATTTTGGGTAAGATTTCGAAAATCGCATTCATTGATCCTTGACGGGTTCTTAGTAAAATAACAATGAGTCGTAGGTGGTCTCTAATTGTGTGTTGTTGTATGTGTGTGCGTTCGGCTATTGGAATTTTTCCATTAAACGCCTTTTATACCAGGAATAGGCGAACACACAAATTCAACTATCTTTACACTTATATGACGATATTATCCCGATTTATTTGACATACACTGTATGAAAATAACAATTTAAATCGTTTGGATTTGCTAAATCCATCATAGTATTAATGTACTATTACCAACATTAATGTGATCAAATTTTATCAAGAATTAAATTAATTAAAATTATCAGAATGGAAGTCAAATATAAGAAAAGAAGTTACAAATAAGTAATTAAAAACCTAGGGACAAATTTATAGTGTTTTGAACGAAGCATAGAAATGATATTTTGAAAGCGGTGCCCACTGTAGCTAGAAAACAGATGTTCCGATCGTCATATGTTTTTGTGGGATTATTATTATTATAAAAATCGAGCTAGGAATTTTTATTAATTTTTTGACGCATTTATGACGAAATCGACATTTTCCGTTTCGCTTAAGGATAAGAAATTTATCCCACTAAATATATGCTTATCGGTTTATTTGTTTTCGAACTACAATGTTTCGTAGGCGGGCATTTGTCAGAAAAATATGCAATATTTAGATTTCTTCTAAAAATATTCATGAATAATGATTTTTTGGTGCTTAATGTGTGCCTATAACCCCTTAACAATAGTAAAAAAACTGTGCTACTTTTTCAAAAAACTTGTGCCACTTTTTTCCAGAAATGATACTTTTTGTGATACTTTTTCAAAATTTCCAGCGGTCACACTGAGTAGGGGTGAAGAAGTGAGAGTTCTGCATCCTCGTATATCGCCTATATTACTCGGATTATTTTCTGGGGTACTCTCTTTTTGCTCAATACTTTCAGTATGGTAGATCGTCTAATGGTGTAGAAGGCTTTCTTGAAATCGATGAACAGTAGGTACAGGAGAGTTCGCCTTCTATAGATTGTCCTATTATGTTATCGAAAATACCACACTGTAGGTTTGGTACTGAACTTTACAGAGTAGTTCATTCATTTATAAACTGAGAACTGGTATACAGTTAGAGTCAAATATTCACATGCTTTGCTGTTGATGAAACCTAATCTCCGCATGCCTTCATTCGGAATTCTGACAGTGAGTGACATTCATATAAAAGATATTTTACTTTAATTTCGTTAATTAATCCCTAGATATGTCCCGACATAGGTACGTTTCGGTACTCTTTCGCAACAACTGGATGTATGTAACTACTACAATCTGTTTGATCTCATCATATGTATTAAGATCTGTACAGTTGTTGTACCACGTAATAAGTTTTCTCTTGAGCTGTATTTTGATTTCTGTTTAAAAACTTCTGTTGAAATTCGAGTTTACTTTGTTTTATGGAGAAAGTTTATTTCAAAATAAAAACATTGTGATATTTATAGTTTATTAGACTTCATTAAATCTGATTGAAAATTTGCTATGTTTTGTAAAGAAATTCGTAACAATTTTAAAAACGTAGCTATATATTAACTTTATTTTATTATTTTAACACAATGTCTCCCCAAAAGACTGCTACGTAAGATTATGGGGAACAGTGTGAAACCAAGCTTTTGCAAAAAACTTAAATGTCACACACAGTTATTTATCTTCTACCATTACCAACAAGATACGATGTTTATACAGCTGCGAATCCAGAATTTTTTCTGTGGTTGTAGTCGCCACATACCTTTGGCGAAAATAATGCACACAACAACACTATATTTTTTCAACAGAGTACATAAATCTTTTGGTAAATTGAATTTCACAAAAACGTATGAAATACCCATAAAAGTTACACGCAATTTTTGGCGTCGAGTATGTGAGTGTATCTTAAAACAATGCACGAATACCCTTTACTACCTTTAAAAATGCGATAACGCAAAGAATGGATATTGCAAGATAGCAACCATTTAGATTTTACAGGTTTTTGTAAAAATCAGATACTCAAAACTCTACAAACCACACTTTGAAATGCATTGCAGGCGACACTTTGTGACAATGAGAGGTACTTTGAATAATTGCATATGGAATTTTAAAGTGCACTCTGGGGATTAATTGACATAATTGGAATTTTAAATAGCGACAGTGAGTAACATATATACATATTTCCAACATATATTTTCAATAGGGCATTGTAACATTACTTCCATGATCAACAATTGATTTAATATTGTCTTTATATTTCAATTTATAAAGAAAATTAAATTATAGGCACTTTTAACAAAGCACACATTTCATGCATTTCTTTTACAATGAGTTTAAGTCAAACACTTATCAACAGTAAATGTTGATGTTAAAATTATTCACATTTGCAAGTAGAAGCATAAACGCAAGGAAGCTGACATTTATATAGACTAGAAGTCAGATAACAGTCATCAGCCAACCCTTCGTAAAAGGCCAGTCGAGTAGCAAAATAAAAATGTTTGAAAAGTGAAATGTTTGTTAAACACGACTGATGACAACTGGCATGCTAATAACGATGTTGATGGTGATGACGATAGAAACAGCAGCAGCTAAAACAAGAAAAACTAGCTGTCAGTTGTTGGTTTAGAAGGAAACGGACATAACACATTTATTGAATGAGGTCGTCAGACTTTGAAATTGAGGAAAGTAAATATGCATAAAAAAGGAATTTAAAAGTGATTTAATTTGTACCGGGCCAAATGTTTAATATATGGGGAAAACTGAAATATTACACTATTAAAAATTGAAACGTCATTCTTGAAAAGGGATTTCACTGAAGTTTGCTATCCGTTGAGAATCAATACAACGTGTTAGATTTTTAGAGAAATTGATGTAGTAATAATTATAATATTTCTTCCACAAACATCCCAGGTGGGACAAGGTAGACTTTCTCATATAAATGAGAGCACCCCGATTCATGGATTTGTCATAAATAAGTTTTCTGGCCACAGAGACTTCGTGTAACTAATAACAGCTGTTTTCTTTGAAAATTTTACGAAAAACAGCAAAATGACTACAATATCTACTTTTATACCCTCCACCATAGGATGGGGGTATATTAAGTTCGTCACTACGTTTGTAACTACTCGAAACAATCATTGTAGACCCCACAAACTTGATCAGCGTGCAATTCTACATCGATATAGCCATGTCCGTCTGTGGAAATCACTCTAGCGTCCGGACGTAGGTGGGTGAAATTTTAGGGAAATCTATTATATGTACGTAGGACTTTTGGTATTGAAAGCGGGCTATGTAGGTCCACGCTTTCGTGTAGCCCCCATACAAAATGACGCGTCGTCGTTTTAAGGAATTTTTAAGATATTTCTCCCATTTTACCACCGCATTGGTTGTAAATTAGTATTTTGTGTCTCCAGAGGCCAAACATTCCTACCAAAGTTGGTTTATATCAGGGTTTCGGAGTCGAGGTATTTTTGGCTCGACTCCGACTCCGACTCCAGACGAGTTTTTTTCACGACTCCGGCTCCGACTCCGACTCCGGGTCGACTCCGAGTGTGAATTCCTATACCACTAAAAATGAATAAAATGTTCACAAATTTTTAACTTTTTCCTATATTTTGGCCCATATAGGCTAATGTGTTAGTTTTCCTTAGAAAGGGCATTCCTTGGAATACATTCGAACATATCAATATTGTTTCTGCCGAATCTTACATTGAAATGTAGCAAAGTTAGAAATTTTTTGTCGGGTTTCCTTTTTTGTACGAGTATATTCTGGACGGATTTCTTACGTGTGACAAAATCTTTAAGCTTTCAAAATATGTGAAAATGAAGGGGCAATACAAATCATAAGGATTACATACAATAAAAATTATAAGAAATTCATGACCAAGTTTCAAACTGGATATAAGCCAACATTTTAGTGTACTTGTCCTTAAAAGAGACCCGCAGTTGTAAAGCTCAATAAAAGCCATTTTTCATGACTTTTTTCCTAGAATTTTTTCTTCATCGGAAAGAGAAAAATATTACGAAGTTTTGAGGTCGTCTACGAAATCCTGTTTTTATTAAAGCATTTTGCATTGCAAATTCTAGCTCGAAAACTAGTAAACCAATTGTCATATATTTTCGGAAATATTTTTCCGCTCGACTTAAAAATTTGACCATATATTCTAGGCCATTTATACTTTTTTTTTTTTTGAAATTTATAAGTAGGGATCACCCCTTAAACTTAAATTCAGCGCTTACATTTTAAACTTTGGTGTGGAGTGGATAATTTTATTGAAATATTTGAGATATATTGTGTACACTGTACACCACCCAGCACGAACACAGATGGATGTTTTCTGGAACTGAAAAATTAGCACACGATGGGATTTCGTACATGAAAATATTCTACAAAAATGTTGCTAGGAAATTTTTATGTAGTGACGGTTCACTAGGACAATTGTATCGATATTATCATTGTATCGATATTATCATGTTTTCATTGTCCTTTATCATTTTTACCCGATCCTTTCACAAGGAAGCTCTATGATTATGTATTTCATTGAATTTCGTATATGCTATTGATTGTGTAGAAAACTCGGATACACATGAACTATATCTGTTCCTGGCGGAGGGATCCGGTTAATTGAATGTCTACATCTAAAGCCCTCATTGAGTATATAATGAATCCTAGGCGAAAGACTCGCCGTTTGTCAGACTTCTGTGTTATGGCAGGATGAATCTGCCATTGACCAACAATGAATTTATGATGCCCTAATTCAGAAGCGTAACCATCCGAATTTCATATATAGTTAATAGATTTTGCTAAATTTGCCGAAATACATAAACATTTACTTTTTTGAGAAAGTAAGGGTTAAAACTGATAAAGGACAATGAAAACGTGACAATATCGAGTTCTTGGATATGGGAAACCTACATATAATTTTCGGTGGAACAGTAAGACTTCTGACGAAAGAAGTTAAAGGTCCAATCCTAATTCTATTGCCATAGAACTTTACTTTTGTTTGCAAAAATGTAAAGAATAAATTGGATCAACAAAATAAGGAAGAATAGACTACACTTCGGAGGATAGTAAATATCCTGTGAATTGTTCTTTAACTTGGTATAATATACCGTTTGCATATGTGTTTTCTTATACCTTTCTTTTAAAATAAATAATGATTTTAAAAATAAAAATTTTCTTGTTCCAAATTTAATGTTATATTTCTATAACGTGGAAAAAATTTTTGCCCGGAGTCGGAGTCGAGTTATTTTTTTCGACTCAGACTCCGACTCCGACTCCAGCAAAATTGCTCGACTCCGACTCGTAGACTCCGACTCCGACTCCGACTCCGAAACCCTGGTTTATATAGGTCCACGTTTTGGTATAGCCCCCATATAACGCCCCATATAAAGTACGCGTCATTTTAATATATTTTAAATGTATTAGTCCCATTTGACAACAGAATCGGTTGTAACTTTGTATTTTGTGTTTCCAGAGGCTAAGAAACATTTACACCGTAAAGTGTTTATATAGGTTCAAGTTTTGATATAGCCCCCATAGGACGATATCTCCCGATTTTCGGTATTTTGAAGGTTTTGGCCTCATTATCACACCGAGATAGCTGAAATTTGGTATTTAGTCTTCGTTGGGGGTATAAAACTTTCCCCCAGGAATTTTTAGGTATAGGTCCACGCCATCATACAGCCCCCATAGAACGGTACCTTCCGATTTTCGGTATTTTGAAAGTTGTGGCCAAATTAATTCACCGAAATGGCTGAAATTTTTGGTGGAGGGTATAAAAAGTTCGGCCCGACCAAACTTAACGCTTTTCCTACTTGTTTCTATTATATAAAACTGAAATGACGTTCGTACGTTAATCAAAAATCCGACAACGGATTTGTTTCGCGTTTGTCTTAAAATGTTTATATTTATCCAAGGAAGGGTCTGACATATTGCGAAAAATCCGCGAAAATTTGCAAACATATATTTTGAAGATTGTTTCCTCGAATTTCGTTGTCGACTTATTTATTTCAAACTTTTTTCAATTTTTAGCGAAAAGCTTATCTGGGTGGGTCTATACCCAGCAAAATTTTAAGGAAGGGGTTCTATGCGATGACGTGATTTCATGGCATATTTTGCATTGGTTCAAAGCAAGTCGTGAAAGATCCAATCTTTTCATTAGCATTTAAACCCATGCAAAGGAAGTCGTGAAAGATCCGATATTTTTATCAGCATTTGAATCATTTGTACAGATCACTACAAACAAACAAATCGATTTGTACATCCCTACAAGTAGCGACATCAAAACAAAAGAGCATACATTTCCAAAATTTTTGTTATAAAATTACAAATTAAATGTAGGTTCACGAACCAGAAATTCTTAAAGGAGTGCTGTTGGAGTCCATGTCGGAATCTGAACTGGTGATGAGAAGATAATAGAAAAGCTTTGAAACAAAATCAGTGGCTGTGAGTGGACGAAGTAAGCTCTGTTGCGGTGCAGCGTCGGTGATTAAATTGAAACTTTGGGTAAAAACTTTATGCTGAAAAATTAGTTCTAGTTATTTCATGAATTAGTTTGAACTAATAAAGAATTTGGTTTGTCAAGAAAATCATATTTCAATACAGAATTTTCCATTTTTCAAACAAGACATGAAAAAGTCATTCCAAAGGGTTGGTGAAAATGACATGTCAAAGCATTGGTCAAAATGACATGCGTAGGATCCGACAATGAATGTCATCTTAAGATCCGAAAATGAATGTCATCCTATGGTGGTCACCCTCATATAAAATTCATGAGTGAAAATGCTAAGATCCTTGGCATCGAACATTTTGCTGGGTATCTTTTCCTTATGTATGTTACATACAAATTCACAAAGACATAAGTGGTATTATGTGTGGTGTAGGGTATAAAAACCACACATTTTACCCCTGTGATTTCAATAAATTTAAAAACGGTGACATGTTGTCGACCTTTCCGGTGTATTTCAGCCATGTAAAACTTCTCTACAAGTGGTGTCTTAGGACGCGCCATTCGGACTCGGAGATAAGTTAGTCCCATATCATTCAGAAAATATGAATCGGGGTACACGCACTCATTGATATGAGAAAAGTCTTCATTGTCCCCTCTGGGATGTTTGTGAAACAATTATAATATTATTATTTAAGCTTGGTGTGATGCGGTGCCAGAAAGTTTTTTTTTACAATAAGTTAATATGTTCCATAAAGAAATTTTGATTTGTGGAAAGCTAATTCCCAGGGATAGTGGTAGGGTATCACATGGTCGACCCCGTCCGACTATAGCCTTGGCTTACTTGTTTCTATTTAATTTACTTATATTAATAAAAACTTGTTTAAACAACCATTTTGGGCAAGTCATTCATCCTTCGACAAACTTAAGCGCCTTGGTTTTTGTAGAATTTTTCATGGAACATTTCAAAATTATACTTTGGCACATTTCGCCTTACTCGTCACTTTTTTGTATTTACAGATTTCTGCCTAATTCAAACAAGGAGTAAAAAATATAAAAACCACAAAAGGCAAAACAGCAACAGTCGACAGTCACAAGGATATTTCAAAGATGCACTTCTGCCAATGTTCTATGAATGTAACTCAATGTCTGTAAGTCGGTATGTGTAATAGGGTGGGGCGATTTGAACACCATCACGGGCGCCTGGAGTTTCTGATTCTTGGAATTGTACTGATCAAAAAAGTCTACTAGACCCTATGTCTACAGTGAAAATCGAGCCCCGGATTTTGGTTTGAAGTATTTTTTCAAGGTTTTTTGGATGTTTTGGCATATAACAGCCAAACCGCTGAGTTTTTCGATCCAATACAAAGACAAAAATTGTAGAAAAGACAAGAATTAAGAACTCTATAGTACATCGCAAAAGCATTGGAACGCTCCTTCAGGCAGTTATGGCCTCGAGAAGGTGCACATTTTTCGGAAAATATCGATAAATGACACTGTGCTAGAAAATGGGACTCAAATTCAGTGAGTGGAAAATTGCTTTTGGAGATGAAAGCTCTTGGTGAATATACTAAGAACCCAAAAGGAAAATTTCACCATAGGTCAAGTTTCTGAGATATTGCGTGATTAATGGTTTAATTTTGGCCACTTAATTTGTGAGAAAATAGCTTTATATTGAGATTACATCTCTTCAGTCAAATCGAATTTTTTTTGTAGAATATTTCATCGCTCTAATTCAATTCCTTCCATGTCCTTGTCGTCCTTTCTTTCTTTAATCGTAGTAAACGTAACACAAGACGAGATTTTACAGCATCTAAATATTCAACAAAAATGTTGTTCAGAAGATTTTAGGTACGGTTCTCATTGATGACTAATCAATATTTCCCCGTTTCCATGGTCCTTTTAGACATTTACCCGGTTTTGGTTCAGAAAACTATGTTTTGTTTTTATGTATATTCGTTATTGGTTTGTGGTGCTTCTGAAATACTTACCATAAACAGTTCTTGTAATGGCGAACACGTTAATAACAACTTTTATTGTTATCCGGTTATCTAAATTTTTGAACCGGATATTCTGATATAAAGCCATTTTCTCACAAATTAAGGGGCCAATATTAAACAATTAATCACGCGATATCTCAGAAACTTGACCTATGGTGGAAATTTCCTTTTGGGTTCTTAGTACACCCACCAAGGGCTTTCATCTCCAAAAGGAAATTTCCACCCACTGAATTTAAGTTCCATTTTGTAGCACAGTGTCATTTACCGATATTTTCCAAAAAACTTGCATCTTCTCGAGGCCATAACTGCCTGAAGGAGCGCTCCAATACTTTCAAGCCAAAGTCCAGGGGCTCGACTTTCACTGTAGACATATGGTCTAGTAGACAGTTTTGATCAGTACCATCCCAAGAATCAGAAACTCCAGGCGCCCGTTAAAATTTGTTTCCTTCCATACAAATCGCCCCGGCCTAATGTGTAAGCATCAGAAAAACATTTGCATGTGCAAGTTTTTTTAAACCATAAAAGAAAAACCAAAAAGCCACAGAAGTTATCCCAAACAAGCGGAAATTTGCATTGAATAGGAAATACAAAAAAAAATCAAATAACGAATTGGTTTGGAAAAAAAATTCTGTTTTGTTATGGTTTTCCTGTGATGCGTCTGGGAAAAGTTGGAAAATTGCCAATTCCATATACGAATACAAAACTTACAAATTGTCGCCAAAAACTAAAACTTACACCCAACCGAAAGCCATTTAACTGTTTTGTCACCCTTTTATAGACACATGCTGTAACTTTTGAAGCTGCTTATTGCAAGCGGCTTTCTAACTTGGGTTGAAAATCTTCAACAGATTTTAATGTAAAAACTGAAGGACATTCCACTCTTCGCATAGTTATGTTCATGTATAGTAGTGTAAAATGTACATTGGTCCACTGTTCAGCCCGCAGACGAAAGCATTTGCTAGCTTATTTAAAATGTCCATTGCTTTTTTTAAACATATTAGGTAAATTAAAATTTAATTTTAACGTTACTAGTACCGTACTTTTGTCATATTGATTTCTGGTTCGGACTCTCTAAAATACCATGATTGCTGAACTTTCCCCCTAAACTTATCCTATTCTCTGGACTCCACATATTCCATTATAACCCCAAGACACAACGCCTGGTGTGGCAACTATAGGCAATAGCTTTTTGTTTATTTCTTTTGAATTTTCCTTTGCCTCCTGAAACAAAGGGAGCAGAGCAAAAAAAAACATCACAACCATTCGAAAAGCATTATGTCGAATCTTGGTTGTATAATAACCTTTGCTCTGAAATGAACCAATAAATCACAGTACATGCCAAACTGCAAATGCCAGTGTTTGTTATATGTATGTGAACATGAACTACAAGCACAGAGAACCCTCAAACACACAAAAGTATATTGGATAATGTTCCAATAGCAATCAATAAAGTGAAAAAGGACATTCGAACATGTGGTTGTGGCTTTTCTTAATATAAGAAACATACATTTGAACTAGCTTTTAAAAACATGTTTTTCGGTGTATCATTGTCACGGCTAACCATACATATGATGCTGATACCATTGAGTGTTTATTTCCTGCCCTTTCCATGCCCTTTTAGTTATTCGAGCATCTAAGAGTAGCTTATCTTCAAAGGAGATCCTCCTTTTGGTGCTCGCAATTATCCCAACATGTTTTTTACATTTCTTTTGAATTGACATACAAATTGACCGAAGATTGATTTGTTGAGTATAAATAAATGTTTTTATACCGTCAGCTATGTAATGGAGGTAACATGAAGTTTGTCATCCTCTTTGAAAGACCAATAAACAAAATCGGAAATATACATATATGTATATTGATGATGGCCACATATTTCCATTACTCTAATTTACGATTGATTGCAGCTCGTGAGTAAAATTTTTTCAAAAGTGTTTTATGACCGCATGACTTTGAGTCTCGTTTTACCAGAAAATTTTCATATATAAGTCGGCATTTTAAAGCTTTAAGCCATGCTTTACCAAAAGTAGGTTTAACTTGGTATTTCGTGTTTAATGTTTAATATATATTTAAGTTTTAGTTAAGTTTATATTCGGGCTAGTCACAATGACATTTATTTTGAGGTGTTTGAGACATTTTTCTAACAAAATGGATTTTAGATAGTCATATTGCCTTCTGAAGGAGTTTGATAGAAATCTAGACCTGCTATACCGCCTGATTAAAGGTAGTTGGGTTTTGGAATTATAATATAAGAGTGTGAGAATTGACCAATATTTTATGAGAAGAAATCAATTTCAATTCAATTCAAAGACCATTTTCACTGAAAATAAATATTTTTTGATACAAAGAATTTATTTGCCGCACATTCCACAGTGGTCCTTGTATGGGAAGGTGCGACAAAGATATTTCTAATCGTCGTATCCATCTGTTTCTTTTTTTTTCAGAAAATGCTTGAAATAAGTAGAAACTACTTTAGCCAAAAAATCATCAATATGGGACTAGTCTTTTCTATAGCCCCCATGTAGCAGCGATTTTGTGTATTTTGAAGCTTTAATATACATTTTCGGTCTGAATTGGATGTAATTAGGTATTTAGGGTTTTCAGTAAACAATAACCATATATGTACCAAAAAATTAGTTGTTTTCTTGGAAAAAAATCATGGAAAATTACTCTTTTGGGCTTTGCAGCTTGAACCAATTTTTTGTTTTTGTTTTTGTTTTTTTTTTGTTTTTTCGTAACTTGACACTATTTTGAAGATTCTCCAAAAAAACTGAAAATGGCCTAGGATGATGGTCTAGTTGGTAAAACTCAACTTCAAATTTTAGGACTAGCAAAAAAGCCACAAAAAAGTATTGAAAATATGTAATATCCAGTACATTTTTATGTAAATCTTAAATATAACTTCCATTTAGAAAAAATATGTTATCTTTTAAAAATATGTTATGTTAGCTTTAAATTTGCCGAGTAAGAAGTCAGTGCCTTACAGCACATGGAGGAAAAAAACGCCTCTCTAACACATGTCCCAAACATATCTTTGTTTGCAATCAGTCCCAAACATAACATATGTTTGGGTCCTGCAAAAAAATATATGTTTGCATGCAAACAAATTATATATTTGGATGCAAACAAATTATATTTTTTGGTGCAAACAAATACAAACCCAAAAGCCACAAAAAAAAAACAAGCACATGCACCAGTGGGCGCTTTCTGAGAGCAAGGGAGCGTAAAAGTCAATGTGAAACACATTGAAAAGTATGCTCACTTGCTCTCAGTAAGCTCTCACTGGCTATCTCTAACATATACACACATTTATAAATGGTGGTGGTTTATTGAAAGGCATAGAAAAAAAGCAAAAGCACAACTGACACATAGGTACATAAAAATTCCAAAGAAATACAAAACAGGCTTTAATAAAAGTCTGAATGAAATAACTTATAAAAAGTCACACTTTTAAAAAAGGAAAAAATATAAAGAAACATCGTTGAACGCTTCTCCTTAGTTGTGAAATAAAACACATTTTCTTCAAAGTTGAAATCATCAGCGGGCAATCGGCATCTGCAATCAAATGATTATATAATGTAATAAAAAGGTACATCCATACTCAATTACTCAAATGTATTGGATCAAATAATAAAATGTATTGGACATTTAATTTACTAAAAAGCACAATTTCTTTAAGAAAAAACAAAACACTGATTTATCCACTCACTTTACCGTCTTTACTCAACGATTGTATTAAGACAACTGAAGAAAAAATAACAACATAATTAATACCATTTGTTCTTTTCCTCTTCGCTTGCTACGTTGGTTAACAAGAACAAAGAACGAAACACACGTGTTTTACCACATACACACTACCAAAGCTTCTGCGTCTCCTATTATACCATACACACAGCTATTTATTATGAACCGACTTTCTGCAGCCGCGAGAGCCCTGTTGTTACTCTCTTTGACAAGAATCCTCTCTCCACCCATAAAAAATATGTGTATACCCAAAACAAATAAAACTGAGATATGTTACAAAATGTTGCAAGCATATATTTGTTTGAAAACAAACAAATTATGTTTGGATCCAAACATATATTTCTTTGCAATCAGTCCCAAACAAATATTTGTTTGGATCCAGACACATTTCTAACATATATTTTTCTGCGTGCAGTCAGTGCCTCATACTTAAATACCAACTTAGTTTGTTTTGCTTTGTGCCGTTATAAATTAAAAAAAAATATTGCTGGAATATTAAAATATGATATGTTTAGAAACAATTTGCTGAATTGTCAATGAAATTTGTTTATATAGATATTTTGATTTTTGTCACAGGTTGGGAAAACAGTGTATTCCTACTTAAGAGCAGTACACATTGTCAGTTTTGAATGTCGATATTTCGCAGTTATCGATAACTGTCCAACCGTCCAGCAACCACAAAACATTTTGTGGTTGCATGATGAATGACAAAAATGAACGGCCACACTAGCAAGCACCAACAAAGTGTCATTCAAAACTGGCAATGTGTACTCAGCTTTAGTAAGAATTAATAAAATTTGGAGACATACATTGTTTTTATTTTCACACAATAAATGACCATATAAAATAAATTGTTAATTAACATTAACATCATTCCCATTATATCATTTGAATTACTGAATGTAAATCGTTCCTGTGCTGTCAATCATTAATTATTTCAAATGCGTGTAGAAGTTAATTCGAAAACACTTCAAGAGGCCACAACGTAATGCCCAGTATTAAGAGTGGACTTATTTGTTAATTTGGGCTGACTCTTCCGATACGTAAATCCCGCCCAGCCACATTTTATATGTTTGAAATATTATATTACTACCGTTTCGAATAAAGCAAAAGTACAAAACAAGATAAATTGGCCAATAACTCTGATGAATTACGTTCATCTTGTTTTTGTTCTTAGGTCGTGTTTATTGATGCTGAATGTTCCTTGTGTGGAATGTTAATCCATCTTGTTTTTAAGCTAAACATCAATAGCTGTGGCATTAACATAAATGCTTGCATACGTTCATCGAAATTTTGCTCATAAAATATATTGTCTCGACTATTAAACTTTGAATTTATGAATGAAATATTCATTGCGTTATTTTGTTTTTGATTCTTAACGTTTAACGATTTGACAAAATGTGATCGATTGGCTTGTTTCTTTTGTTGGTTTTAAGACTTTATTTAAGGGCCTCGCATTAACTTAATGTGATTCATCAACGACAAACCATTTGATAGAAACAAACTTTATGCTATTGATGGAATGAATAGCTAA
Organism: Musca autumnalis; assembly: GCF_047663935.1. NCBI lineage: Eukaryota > Metazoa > Arthropoda > Insecta > Diptera > Muscidae > Musca > Musca autumnalis. Next base: position 266,106,147 of record NW_027411755.1, on the reverse strand, counting down.
TATTAATAAAAAAACAGCCTGAATGTCGAAGGTTGTGAAAAGATGCAAGGAGTCTCAAAAATGCTGAATTTTCGTTATTTCACAGATGCTTACAACATATAATTCAACAAAAGGAATCTGAAATACTTACATTTATAGGCTGTTTTTGTTTGATATATTCGAAATTTATTCTAACCAACCCAGACAACCGCAACACCCCCACAAGCTCTCTTTGGTAGACGAACACATACGTAAAATAAATGCCGAAAATGTATTGTCTATTTGTCACATTTGTAAAAAGGCATTGTCTTCAATTTAATTATAGTTGATGAAACCTTAAAACGTTTCAATTAAGTGGCACATTAAAATGACAAACTCTAAATTTTAATAAAGGAATCCCAACCACCGTAGTTAAGACGTTCAATAACTAACAAATAATAACATTGTTCCACAACATCCCATACGGGACAAGGGAGACTTCTCTCATATCAATGAGTGCACCCCGATTCATATTTAGCTCAATGATATGGGACCTACTGTTTATCGCCGAGTCCGAACGGCGTGTCCTAAGACACCACTTATAGAGAAGTTTTTCAAGGCTGAAATACTCAGGAAATGTCGCCAACATTACTGAGGGGTATTTTGCCACCGTTGAAAAATGTTTGGTGTTGCCTGGCCGGGGAATCGAACCACCGACTTCTGCGTGCAAGGCGGGCGTGCATACCATTGCACCACGGTGGCAAACTAAAAACTAAAACCCCAAATGCAATGTCAACATTTTTGAAATTTTAATACATCAGTTTTAAGTCTGGTTCATATAATTGCAATTCTTTTTGAAGACCAATCTGTCACAAAAATCATCTCTTGGTAAGGAAAAAATTTCAAAAATGCTAAGTTTTCAGCGACGTGAACAAGGAGGAGAAAAGTAGAGTGCTCTAGAATAGGGTAACTCTAATTTTACCATAATAACAGGAACAAATGAAAAGGGTAGCCGAACATTTAATAGCCTGCACCATAAAGTATATCGAAAACATATTTCAGCCATTTCGGTTGGATAATGGGGTTAAAACTATAGGGGCTGTATTAAAAGACAGATATATACCGACTATTCTGTGCAGAAATATTGCCCACCTCCAACGTTGACTAAATACCAAAATTTAGCCTAAAACTAAAAGCTTCAAAATTCCCGAAGTAGGGAGGACTCGTTCTGTGAGGACTATGTGCATATATCAAAACATAGACCCGACTATTCTCGGCGGGAATATGTTAATTACAGCTATTTGAATTGGACACCGTGTCTAAGTCCTTAAAATTTCCTAATATCGGCAATTACAATTCAATGGTGTCCATATCAAAACGTATACCTACAATATTCTACAGAAACGAAGACAGAATACAAAATTTGATTCCTTGAATATACCGATAATTGGGAGATATCGTTCTATCGGGCCTTATCAAAACGGGGACTTGCACTGACCATTCTGTGCTTTAAAATTTTAATCTACAAAAAGCATTCAATACCAAATTTCAGCTATTTCTGTTGAAAACTCTGTCTAAAAAAATAACAAGTAAGAAAAGCGTTAAGTTCGGCCGTGCCGAACTTTTTATACCCTCCACCACGAACTGTATTGAAGTGTATAGGAACAATTAGTTTTATTTCGTTTATGAAAGTACTAAACTCTTCCTTTTATTGCAGGAGTAGTACATATCGACGCCTCCAAACAATAGTATGCTAAGTCGACTTAGCATGTTTTCAAGTTCTTTACATTTTTATATTTAACGTCCTTTAACTTAAATTCTGTCAAATTTTGGTAATGATCGGACAATCCGAACAGAAGTTATAAACAAATATTTACTTAGCATAGTACTGAAGGTCAAAGAAATTTCCAAACTTTTAGAGCTTGTCCTGCAAAACTCGCTTTTCAGAATTAGCAAACTATTATTTGAAGGTGTCGAACGTCCTTTAACTTAAATTCTGTCTAATTTTGGTAATGATCGGTCAATCCGAACAAAAGTTATAAACAAATATTGACTTAGCATAGTACTGAAGTTCAAAAAAATTTCCAAACTTTGAGAGCTTCTCCTGCAAAACACACTTTTTAGACTTAGCATACTATTATTTGGAGGTGTCGATATATCTGAACTGATAATACTCCCTTCAAAATAGCTAATATGGGGCGACATTTTTGTTGTTTCCAAAACATGGGCCAATATTTACAATTTTCCGAATTGAGCGAAATAAATAAAATTGGCAAAACCGACTAGACCTAAACCTGGATATTCTGGATTTGGATAGTTAACAACATCGGGAGCGCCGTTCTATGGAGGCTGTATAAAACGTTAACCAGTACGGATAAATTTCTGGAAGAAAGTTTCGGAACTTCAGCGAAGACTAAATACCAAATTTCAGTTATTTCCATTGAATGTTGTGGCTAAAACTTTCATAATACCGAAAATTGGGAGCAATCTTTCTATGGGGGCTATATAAAAACATGGTTTTATACCACCAACGGAGATTAAATATTATATTTCATCCGTTTCGATGGGATATTGATGACACAACCTTAAAATTCCGAAAATCGGAAAGTACGCTTCTATGGGGTTATTTGAAGAAAAGGGCTTATACTGATACTTCTCTTCTGCAATATTTTATACATCCATGGCAATTTAAATACTAAATTTCAGTCACATCGGTGGTATATTGAGGCCACAACTATGAGGGTATTTGAGGACGTCGACCTATACAGGCACATTTCGGCTGGAATGTTTCATACCTCTATCAAAAACTTAATACCAAATATCAGCTATTTTTGTGAAGAACGAGCTATATGTAAAAAATCGGGAGGTATCGTTCTATTGGGGCTATATGAAGACATGGACCTATACCGAAAAATTTCAGGTGAAAAGTTTTATACCCTCAACGAAGACTAAGTGCCATCTTGCAGCCATTTCCGTGTTATAATGAGGCTAAAACTTTCAATATACCGAAAATTGGTTTATACCGTTCTATGGGGACTATATGAGGGCGTGTGACCTATACCGACAAATTTCATATGGAATGTTTTATACCCCAGGTGAAGACTAACCACCAAATATCAGCCATTTCGGTCGAATATTAAGGCCACAACCTTCAAAATGCCGAAAATCGGGAGGTACCGTTCTATGGGTGCTATATGAAGGCGTAGACCTATACTGACAAATTTCATATGGAATATTTTATACCCCAAATGAAGAGTAACCACAAAATTTCAGCCATCTCGGTGGAATATTGAGGCCACAACCTTCAAAATACCGAAAATCGGGAGGTACCGTCCTATGGGGGCTATATGAAGGCGTGGGCCTATACCTACAAATTTCCGGGGGAAGGTTGTATACCCCCAACGAAGACCCCCATTTCGCTGCGATAATGAGGCTAAAACCTTCAAAATACCGAAAATCGGGAGATATCGTCCTATGTGGTCTATATCAAAACCTGGACCTATATCAACATTTTATGTAAGAAATATTTCTAAGCCTGTGGAAATACAAAATACAAACTTACAACCGATTCTGTGGTCAAATGGGACTAATGCATTCAAAATATCTTAAAGTGACGCGTACTATATATGGGGCGTTATATGGGGGCTCTATCAAAACGTGGACATATTTAAACAAACTTTGGTAGAAATGTTTTTTAGCCTCTGGAGACACAAAATACCAAATTACAGCCAATTCGATGCTCAAATGGGACTAATACAAATATCTTAAAATGACGCGTACTATATATGTATGTATGGGGCGTTATATGGGGTCTTTACCAAAACGTGGACCTATGTAAACATTTTATGGTAGATATGATTCTTAGCCTCCTGAAACGCAAAATTCAAAGTTACAACCGATTCTGTGGTCAAATAGGACTAATACATTCAAAATATCTTAAAATGACGCGTAATATATATATATATATATATATATATATATATATATATATATATATATATATATATATATATATATATATATATATATAAAATGTGGTAGAAACATTTTTTAGCCTCTGGAGACACAAAATGTCAAATTGCAACCAATTCGGTGGTCAAATGGGACAAATATCCTAAAATTTCCTTAAAGACGGAGTGACAAACTTAATATATCCCCCATCCTATGGTCGAGGGTATAAAATTCGGAAAGTACCGTTCTATGGGGGGCTATATCACAACGTGAACCATGCTTCGACAAAATTCTGGACGTGTATTTTCTTGCCCAAGTGATGATTAAATACAAAATTTCAGTGGGAACATTTCGCTAAAACCTTAAAAATATCGAAAATCAGTAGGTACTGTGGGGGCTATGGCAAAACACGAAACGATAGAACGCATTTTCATTACCAACATCCTAGGTGTAAAAGAGTTTCTGTACAAAATTATAACGCTCTATCTTAGGTATTGTGAACAGCTGGACGGACAGACTGACATCATTATATCGATTTAGAATTTTATGCTGATAGGGTCTCCTCAATTTTATAGTGATCGATATAAAAAGCGTAAAGTTCGAACGCTTGTTGCGTTTACCATGTAATAATTATACCAGGGCGAGGTAGACCCTTACAACAGGTTTTTAAAATAGGTACAAAATATATAAATATTAATGTAAAAGTAAAATCCCAAATCCCAAACTACTTCCATACAAATGTTTCCCCAAGATATCCGTTGGGACAAGAGGGGCTTCTCTCAATGAGTGAAAGCCGAGACGCCGTTCGGACTCGGTCTTACGACACCACTTGCAGATAAGTTTTTAAAGGCCCTAAGAAGATTTGCCACCGTCGAAAATGTTGATGTTATCGTCAGGGATTGAACTGAAGACCACGACGGTGGCTCCCTGTATCCCAAATTACATCTGTTAAATTTGGTTGAATCGCAAGTAGGAAATGTGTTGCAGAGAGGATTCCAAAATCCCTAACTAGCAGTTTATATTGGAGCTATCTCAAAACATGGTTTTTGAACGCTTCAACAGTGTCTTCTGGTGACGAAAATCGTTGACCACACCTTCTTAGTTATGTGGGGGAATCAAATGAAGTATGGCGGATGACAAATCAATTCCTCGTGTTGTCCGGTCAAAAAGGCAATGGTGAATCGATGTGCGGCAGCTCGCATTGTCTTGGTGAACAATGATTCGTCTTCCCTTGTTCGTTTTTCCAATTTCTCAGGAGGCCTCAGGCAAACAGATTGAAGTGTACCACTCAGAATTAAGCGCCATACGTTCTTCAAGCTGTATATAAGCAACATGGTCAGTTTAGCTGAAGAAACAGGCGACAATTTGCTTCGAAGTGCTTCTTCCATGAACAGCTTACTTTTGATTTGGCTCATCTTCAAAAACGTCCTCGATCGGTTGCTGTGGTGATATTACATTATTCATTCATGTACGGCTTAATTTGATTCTGGCACAACGGACGTTTTTAGACGACCCTTACTAACTTCGTGTTTTAGCGTGCGATTAGGGTTTTGGGTAGGGAAATGCCGCACCGGGAATTCCCGGTAATTCTCAATAATGAGGAAAAGCCAAATTTTTGAGGCCAGGTGTTCATGCAATATCAAATGTAAGTAAATGGAGGAAATGCCCAGGGATGACTCTATCCCACAGAATATAACGTGGTGATATTACATTATTCATTCATGTACGGCTTAATTTGATTCTGGCACAACGGACGTTTTTGGACGACCCTTACTAACTTCGTGTTTTAGCGTGCGATTAGGGTTTTAGGTAGGGAAATGCCGCACCGGGAATTCCCAGTAATTCTCGGTTTTTTGGTTACGGGATTTTCCCGGGAAACAAAACCAAATTTCCTGGGAAATATCTTTTTACGTTTATCACAACTAATATTGAATTAATGAATAAACTATGCCCGTCACTTTTATACCATAGAATCAGAATTCGATTAGATTTTACAGAATCAATATATTACAAAATATTTGGAAATAACTTTAATCTACAAAAGTGTTTTCAGGGAAAAAGTTATAAGAGCCGCACCAAAGTGCGAAAGAATATTATTTATATTAAAGTCTGGCTGGTGGGCACGATAACTTTCGAACGAAGCCACCGATCAGGTCAAAAATTTGGCATTCGAGATTTTTTTCAAACTTAGTTTTAAGTTCGAAGATGGACCATATCTGTGGTCCACTACTTCCAGTACCTTCCCCACAAAAGTTCAACAATTATCGCTAAAATGGTGCGCACGATATCTCTTGAAGGGAATAACCGAATCGGTCATAATTTTGCGGATGGTAATATTAGTTCCAGGCATAGAACGGGTTCCACACAAAATTGAGAAAAAGTGAAGTTTTAGAGCTCTTCTCGGGTCGATTTGAAATTTGTTCAGCAATTTGTCTTTACTGCCCTTTTTACGACAGTACAAATTTTGTCGGGAGCAAGTCCATACTTCCTGAGATAATGTTTTAAAAGTTCCAAGAAACCTTGACTGTAAATTTCTGATTGGTCCAAACTTTGCATATCGTATTATTTTATCTAGTCATGTATCAGGTTGGAATATGGACTATATCGGTCCACCCCTTCGGGTACCTCCAACACAAAATTGAGGAATCTCGAATCGTTTTGAATTTTTTCCAAAAAGTTCTACTTGAAGGCCTTGTTACGACGGCGCAACTTTTGTTGGGAGGGCATGTCCACGCTTCCTAAGGTAGAGGCACAAAATCTCAAAAAAAAGCCTGCCGATACCAACTACATTGGGTAGTACGTAAGATAGCCGTCGAAGGGAGAAATCTCCCACACTCTCTCTCTCTCTCTCTCTTTTAAATGTTTGGCAGCATGTTTTGTGTGCAAATCCAGGCAACATGGTGCATTTTTCCATATTTTTTCGTTTTTAATCGATAGAGCGAAAACGTGTCATCCATTTCTGAGCCCGCAACTCTTTGAAAATATTGTATTTCACTTAACTTACTATGAGAAGATAAAAAAGTCACGGAAATATTGATCCACTCTCGTATTTTAAAATTTCCCGGGAATGGCGATTTTTTGATTCCCCTTTCCCGGGAATGATAAAAACCGGAAAATCCAAAACCCTACGTGCGATTGAATTCATTAAACCAGTTTTTCATAGTGAGATAGGATGATCCTTTATCGCCATACAAAGATTTAATTTGATCGAAGCACTCTTGCTGTGATTATCCACTAGAGTTGTGTAGTTCCGGAACGAACTAGTTCCAAGGAACTACTTCGGACAAGGAACTATTGTAACTATAACTAGCTCTTTCGTTTATTAAGGAACTAGAAAGATCGATTCGCTCTGGGAACTTGATTGCCCAACTTTATTATCCACGTCAAAAGTTGTGAAAAATGATCGGACGAAAATATTCTCAAGTGAAATAATTTTTTTTGCAAGGTCGGAGGTCCAGAGGAGGTAGTTCCGAAGTTTGGAGGAGGGTGGTAGGAGGTCCAGAGGAGGTTGTTCCGAAGTTCGGAGGAGGGTGGTCGGAGATTATTCCGAAGTTCGGAGGAGGTTGGTCTGAGGTTGTTCGGAACTCCGAACTTCGGAACTACCTCCTCTGGACCTCCGACCACCCTCCTCCGAACTTCGGAACTACCTCCTCTGGACCTCCGACCACTCTCCTCCGAACTACCTACTCTGGGCCTCCGACCACCCTCCTCCGAACTTAGAAACTACCTCCTCTGGACCTCCGACGACCCTCCTCCGAACTTCGAAACTACATACTCTGGATCTCCGAACAACTTGCTGTTTCCATATTCAGTCCACAGGAACATCAAAACCTGCTCGCTACTACACACTCGATTTTACTCTTCGAGTAAACTCGTACTCTATTTCGAGTATTTTCACTCCCACTCTTGTTTTTAAACCAACAGTACTCGTGAATGTAGCCAAATAAAACAAAAGTGTGGAGAGTAAACTTCTTGTAAATATCGTACTCTTCGAGTACTCCCACTCGCAGGTATTTTTCACTAGCGAGTAAAATCGAGCAAATTGGACTTTTTACTCGCACTCTTCGAGTACTCCCACTCGCGAGTACTTTTCACTCGCTTGTAAAAATAAGTAAATCGGAGTTCTGGTCTGACTAAACATTTTAAGTTGTCTGCATTGGTGAACAATATTTGTAATATTTCAAGACAATAAAAATCCATTGTGACATCGGGCGTTATTGTATACCATTACTTGAGAGAGCAGTCGACATTGATAATATTTTATTAAATTATAAAATGTTTTGGGCACACTTAAATTTTATGCTAACAATATCCTAATATTAAAAAAAGGCTCCTAAGCCGGAGCAAAATAAATCAAAAAATTAACAAGCAACACGAGCGTTTCATTCAATAAGAAAATTGAATTTCCCCCGAAGTGACGTGCAGAATTTCAGATTTCTTTTTTTCGTTTTTTGCTTCTCTACCAAACATGAAAGGGGTATCTACAAGTATTGTGTTGTTGGTTTGTCAAAAAACATTTTACATATCCCGAACATAACGTCGTCGCATATTTGGGAAACATTGGCATTCTAAGAATGTAATAACATTATGAAATCGTGTCAGTATTTCCCATGGGATTGGCAGGAAGAAAGCTGTGGCTTTTGTTGTTCGTGAAAGTAAAGGATTATTTTGTTGTTTTTTTTTTTGTTTTTTGTTCTTTTCAGTTTTGTGATTCATGCTGAGTTTATATTTTCTGCTTAAGTGATGCCCATTTCAGAGTTGTCGCTTATGTCTTGTTTCGCCTTCCATATTTTCATGTAACAAAATAAATTGACACATGCTTGGTCCCTTTTCAAAGTTGCCAGAAATCCTTGAAGGAGTACATAATAGCGTGATACAAGCCCCAACATTCGCTACCACTGTCTAATCCTTAGTCAGCTTCATTTCTGAAAGAAGAATAAGGGAAACTTCTTATTTGTAATGGTGGGGACATAATGCGATAATAATAGCTAAAAGTATTTTTTAAAATGAAGAACCAAAAAACCCGAGAAGAAGTAAACTTTTGGTTACAGTTTTTAGTTGTTTTTCATTTTATCTATGCTAATTTTGTTGGTGAAATTCATGAAAATAAAGTGCTTAATTAACATTTTTGTCTGTTGTATTCATGGACAAAACCCGGCAAAAGTTTAACAAGCAATGATGGTTTTGAATTCACCCAACGTGGGTTAGCACTTCTAGTTGGTAACGTCCTTTCCTTGCCAATGACAATGATGGAATAACTTTTTACCCCAAAACACAATATACAACTTTTGGGATGCATGTAATTTTTGAAAGTATTTGGGAAAAGTAACTTTTGTTTTTTTCTGAAGAATGTGTCCTATCCGTTTAGGATGAAGATAAAGAAAGTTATTTTTCAGAGATTTCGTTCCACTTGAGTAACATATGTTGTAGAGCAAACAGTTTTTGGGTACGATTTTCTTCCTAATATTTTTAGTTGAAATTTACATATCATCATTAGGATATAGTGTTGTAGCGTGCTATCACCAAGCTGTAAACTTAAAGGTAATGTTGTGAACATTATCTTATTAAACACAAAAATGCTTTCTTGCTTCCGTTAAAAATATTTCTTTTAAAGAATGACAACACAAAAATGTACCCTAACCTTCAGTTAACCATACGGTAAGTAGGTAGTTAAACGAATGTGTGGTTTTTGTTAAAATTGTGTGGGGTTTTCAAAGTGTCTGTGGCTGTTTATCAATGTGGTCGTCAAGCTTAAGTGTGCAGAAATGCAACGAAATAAAATATATACGAATGCTACCAGTTGCGTTTCTGGACTAATAATGAAAACTCGAATATTTATCATCAAAAAAAGTTTTATTTATTTCTGCAGTATTCTCCAGCATTATTTATATTTTTTGCATGGAATTGTTGAAGCCTTTCTTTCACTCCGAATGAGACACCTCCAAAACATGGCTTTTGAATGCTTCAGCTGCGTCGTCTAGCGACGAAAATCGTTGACCGATCCTGTTTTTCTGAATTTTCTGGAATAAAAATAATTTAAATTTGTGCACTGGCAAAAATATACTTCATGTAAACTTTATCTAATTTATTGTAAGTTGTATAAATTAACATCAAGAATTTGATGTAATGCAATGTTTTTTATTTAATAGACGCATCCCCTGAAGATGACAACAAAAATTGACGAAACGTCGGGAAAAATGAAATAAAAGGATTTTTATTTACTCAACTTAGGTCTACAAGCTTAAAAAACCCCAAATTAATAAATCTAATTGGACCAAGAACATCAAAAATCAAGAAGTCATTAGGTTCCAAGTCAGGCTGCACTGATTTAAATCGCATTTGGCTCGTCATCGATTGCCATTTTGTTTCGGGCTCATACGCATAAATCCATAATTCATCGCCTATGGCGATCTTATAAACGTTTTTCAAAGCAGCACGTCCCTATTCTTTTTTTAAAATTTCTTTGGACAAATCGACAAGAACATTTTTTGAGCGATTGCCAACGAGAACAAATCTCTTTTAAGGACAGGTGTTTATACAAGAGAAGACCAAGTAGATGGTGTCGCCGCGCAATGCGTCCATTGAGATCGGACCAACTGTTGAAGTTGGTTCCTATAATTTTGAGGTAGTGAAAGACTTCGTGTACCTCGGCACCGCTGTAAAAAATGACATTAGTTGTGAAATAAAAAGAAGAATTGTATTGGCCAACAGATGCTACTTTGGCTTAAGTAATCACTTCAAAAACAAAGCCACAACTCGTCAAACCAAAATAACGGTTTACAAAACACTGATACTACCCGTGCTGATGTATGGTTCCGTGTTTGAGAGAAAAATTCTTCGAAAGATCTACGGACCAATCTGCGTTTCTTAGTTGGTCTATGGAACAAATGTTCTCTAATGGTCCCGCTAAGTAAGTAAGTTTATACAAAATTGAATGTATGCTAATGCAAGAAATGTCCAATGGTGCCTCTATCTCACGGTATGTCAAATTACGATCTTACATTATCAGGTGGCCTTTTTCATACGAAGCGTAAAATATACTCTAAAGTTTAAAATTTTAGCATGAGTGCAATTTAAGGGCTGTGCGAGATTGGTTTGAAATTTTAATCGAAGGTAGCCCTGGTTATTTTTATTACAGCGATATATTTCTTTTTGCGGGCAAGTCCTAGCTTCCCATTGTATGTTTAGACTTACGTAATTTACTGGATTTCTAACGTCTATTCTATAGTGTATACGTAATGACGAGGAATTTGTTGACGTAATGTAATTGAAATTTGAAATACAGTGTGTTTCGTAAATATAAACGTAATGCAAGACCTCTAAAATACCCTACGGTGACCAACAAACTTTTTTTAGAAAAGGATTTTGGTTGTAATTCCGACTGCAATCCATAGACGAAAGTCTCTATTTACACAGGCTGTTGGCAAAGCAGGCAGATACTTTTTGTTTTATTTAAGAGTTTGTGTCGAAGACAAACATTTACTATGAGTTGTGTGCTGTATACAACTCATAGTAAATATAATTCACGCTTGAATACAACGAGACAATCAAACAACAAACCATTTGGATAGTGAAAGCAGGGCAGAACTAGCATGTAACACAAAGAAATTATAAATGCAAAAGAGTTTCCAGAATGTTCACACTTATGAAGTGCTTGGATGGAAGTGGAAGCTAAAATTCAATGTATAATTTGTCCTGACATTTGACTTATAACATACATACATATGTCTGTATTGCATATATATGTACATTAGAGTGACCCAAAAAACAAATTTTCGTTTTTTTATTTCCTACCCCACATTTTTTTTTTTCATTTGATCCTAAATCCTTATACATACATGAAATTTTATGGCGATCGGTTAAGGTTAACTCGTTTCAACCTAGCGACTGACCAAAAACCATACAAATTTTAAATGTTGTGTAGCGTTACGTAAGGCTACCTTAACGATTGTTAGTTGATGATTGAAATATTGGTACAAAGTGTATAGAAAAAATTCACAAAACTGTACAGAGTATAATATATAAGTCCTCCGATATTTAGAATTGAAAATATACAATATCGGACCACGTTCGGTATAGTCGCCATGTAAAAGTTACGCCCCGTTTCAAGTATTTAAGTTTTTAATTATATAGGTCCACGTTAAGGCATATTCCAGAATTTCAAAACCACACAGATTTTGGGCTTTCTTATGGTTGGAGAACCTCCGTGAAGAAAGTAAAGTAAAAGAATTCATATTAAGCTAATGTGACGGGTTGTAACCATTTTAAGACTGGGTTAGCTTTCCTGGTTACCAAATTATTATAAAGCGTAATTTAGGTGACATATACTAACTTCTATACAATTGATGTTTACGAGTTTTTTAGAGTTGGGTAATGTAGATCCTAGTTCCCGGTACTAGTTCCAAAACGTATGAGTAACGTCATAAAATATAAAGTGTGATATTACATATACGTACGTACGTTCATTCATACAAATGATGTGTGTGAAATACTCGTAGATAGTTCCATATAGCTCATTTGGCACAACTCTAGAGTTTTTATTCACAGTTTTTGTCTAGGTTATAAACTTCTCAGCCAATGAACATACATATGTATATGCATTTCCGTGTCCATGAGCCTCATATTACTCGCAATAGAACTTCAGAATTGAAGTGCACTCATCTCAAAAAATTTTATAGCATTACATTTGATTTTCAGAACTACGAAAAAAAAACCAAACGGAGAATACAATGCAATAATCCGTATCAACCGGTGAATTTAAATGTCAAGGAGAGAAAATAAAATGAGCCATACGATTTTTTTAATAATGTATATGGTAAATTTCAAATTTCTTTTGCAATTCCATTGGAAAAAATGTTAAAAAATTTTTTGCGAGCACATCCGCAATTTTTGGAACATAGATTAAGAAAAAAGTCGTGGTTTCAAATCTGTTCGCGTTCACAAAATTGGATGCTGCGCTCCAAAGTTATGGGGGGTTTTATTCCCTTATAAAGAAAAAATATTTAAAAATTCCATTTTTGCTGTAATAAGAAAGTGTTTATATATAGCGTTAGCAGCATTTATTATCTATCCGTAGATGCCTAAATATTTACTAAATGTATTTCTATTTTCGCGGAAAATCAAGAAATACTGAAAAAATCTTGGAGTAGATTTAATTAATTCTAATTTAGAGTCCAAACAAACCTCGAAAAAATAAATTAAAAATACGTACAGATTCTAGACAACGCGTAGAAAAATTTTAAAGATATGAGTTTTAAATTCCATATTACAGCAACAACAAAAGACGAAAACTTATTGTTGGAATATTATTTCAAAAATATATTTTTTTGTTCAATACGAAAAATAGAAAAAACATTTTTGGGAGTTATTCTACTACTTCGCTAAATTTCGATGCAAGGACTGACGGACTTTGCTGAAACTTCTTCAGGGAAAATGCGTTGACAAACCCGAAAGTGTATTTGCTTACTTTGATAAACAATAGGATTATGAAATAGAAAGTAATGCTTAGTTTACATTTGGCGTCGTTTCGTGATTTCGAAGGCGTTTCGTGATTTCGCGCGGAATCAAGCAAAATTTTTCATGATTTCGCATACAAAAATGAAATCATCTCATTTCGTGATTTCAGCGAAATCAACATCGAAATCACAGTACACATGATATACAACCCTGCTTTTGCCTAAAAAAGTACCAAAAGTTGCAACACTTTTCACGTATCACAATAAACAAGGTAGATGGTCAATTGCTGCAACAAAAAATTTTAGTGTCAAAATTTGTAAACAATGTGAAAAAAAAGTATTAAATTACTTTGTTACAATGCTATTTTTCATTGTGTTCCCGTACTTTTTAATGGTAATGTTAGAAAAAGAGCGAATTGTCAAAAATTGCTTCCCAATACAAATTTCTTAAAAAATACGGGAACGAAAAAATGACGGAAATTGCAAAAACTCTATCATAAACGTCAAAATCAACGTATCAGCTATCATATTAGATGCCAATGAACATGCTTGCTGCTAGTTTCTACTAGGCCAAAATTGTATGGCGAAAACAGGAGAAGAGGGTGTTATTCGGCGCTATTTTTGTTTAAAGATAAGTGCAAGTCTTGCTAGATTTCGGAGTACGGGAACGCATTTTTAGCACTAAACGGGAAAACTACTGCAAGTACTAATATTGTGCAGGTTCTGAGCACAACTTTTACCTATCAAAATTTATTATAACGATGTCTCAACAATAAAATCATTTTTTTTATTTTTTCATTTGTTAGTACTATACACAATTAATACGATATATAGATAATTTTACGATAAGTTTCCAAATAAAGTTGTAAAGTTCTATATTGTCGTATATTTTTGATGATTAATTCAATTTACAACAACTTGTTTTGAAATTTCGTGTGCGATCAGCTGCGCATATGCATCTACCTTGATCATTGTGATATGTTTGAAATCAACAAAAAATAAATGTAAACATCGGGGTGTATTTCAGGATTTCGTGAAATCCAGTGGATTTTGGAGCGCAAGTATAAACTTGGCATAATATTGAAATTACAACCAAAGAAAAAACATAAAAGTTAAAAAACGTATAATTCGCGAATTCGTTAAAATCAGTTAAGGCGCATGCGCTTTTCAGATACAGCGAGTGCATCTCTATCAATATGTAGCGATTTTTTCACTTTTCATTCAGCGCCCAAAGTGTGCCCTCAGCTGTATCTTACTGTTCAAAAAACCTTTATGTGGGTAAAAATTGCGCGATGTACATAAGATTATAAGGCGCATCCGATTTCAGTGACCGCCTATAAAAAATACGTCATTATAACAAATTTTAAACAAATTCGTCAAGAACCGCGGATGTGCTACCAAATTCTATCTATATATATAAAGTAGAAAAATGTTTGTACGTTTGTTTGTATGTTTGTTTGTTTGTTTGAAGTTTATGGACTCAAAAAACCGCTGAACCGATATTCCTGAAAATTTCAGAGTATATTACTACATGGCCTGAAAGTAACATAGGCTATAAAATTTTTTGAAATTCCGCGTTGATCCGGAGATATAGCATCAGAATCGGACGTACCTCCAAAAATTTAGATTTTGTATTCAAATATTTATAGAATGGTAACAGATAATGTCTCCAAATTTTGGATTTGTGAAGAATTTTTGGTCTAGAAATAAATTTGCCAAATTATATTGAAATAGGCGCAGATTTGGATACAGCTCCCATATATAGTGTTTAATTTCAAACTTGTTTTAAGTAATTTAAAATGATTTTATATTCCATATGGGTTTTCCACCCCTGCGTTAGATTTTGTCCCCTACCTTTGTGTACAACTTTGTGTATCTCGTACACAAATACAAGGATAGTAACAAGATCTAACGAGTAACTTTTTTCTAAGCTCCGCTTTGTTACATCCTAGCTTTTCTAAAATCACTCGCTCATTGGATATCGTCCTATAAGCACATACCCTTACACTCTGTAAAAAAGGTAAATAAGTGATTGTTCCACGAACAATCCATAATAAAACATAACTCAAGATTGTTTGAGAAAAAATTCTAATCCTTTGTGTTTTTATTTATTTTCTTTTAATTTCATTGCTACGCAAACATTGGTCCAATCGAGCCGGATTGATTTCAACGAAAACTAACCTGTCTCTTTTCTTCCTTTACAAGGCAATTCGACTACGTCGAGAACAACAACAACCTACACTGATCCACGATCATCCCCACATCTCATTTTTATTTATTTCCCACAAATAATATTTCATCAACAACACAGGTATGTACACTGCCTAATTTATTTTTCAAATAAAAGTGACATACCGCGAAAATATAGTGTTGTGATTAATAATTAAAAAAGCCGTCGGTCGTTTTACAAACGCGCATAAGTGTCCGTCCATTTGCCGTCGGTAAAATTCATTAAAAAATATCAACAAAACTAAGTGTCAAATCGTCCACTACTTCCTCACAGAAGAAACAACAACAATCACAGTGATTCTCCTTAATTTTTATTTATTTCCACATTCAGTTTTATCAGTGTTTTAGCACATTTCATTTACATTAAATATAAATTCATTGTTATTGTGGTGTTTTTCTTTTATTGTGCTTCTTTTTGTTCGCCAAAACACCAAAATCATCACAACAATAACAATTCCAATATAAAAGAATAAATGTCATTCATTTGTCATTACTGCTGATTGTTTCCACCTTTAATTAATACGGGTGGCAGATTTGGCACTTATATATCATTTACACCCAATCAATTGTATTAGGGGTATCCAAGTGTAACTAATAATACATTTCAATTTTAAAAATATTTTAGTGCCGTTTTCGGGTATTTCTTGAGTTGAATCTTTCGGATATCAACTAAAAATAAATTTTATTCGTGTTTTCGACACCGTGCACCCTATATTCCGTCATATTTCTAAAATTATTATTATTTTTATATATTATATTACATACACATTTATTTCAAATCTTTTATTTAAATATTTTGAATTAAATTGATTTATTTGAATAATTTGTTGTTGTTCGCTAGCGATTACTAACGTGCATTTTTACAGTCCGTGCACCCTACAGTCGGTAATTGCGAAATTTTTGCGAATTTTCGATTTTAGTTTAATATTTTTGGAAATTTATTTTCGGCAAGTGCTATCTTCGATACATTGCCATAGTTTACGTGTATTATACGATACACTGTAAGCATTTTGTGGAAATTTGAATACACTGAAAGAAATTTAGAGTGAGTTTTGAATTTTTTCTTAAAATTTAAAGAATTTTTGGTGGTTTAATCACGTTAAACCTCAAATATATTGCCGTATCCACGATACATTATTGAAATAGTCTACGACTACTTATAAATTCAGTGTATTCTAACCAATAAAATTATTTTATTTTAAAGCATCACGTGTTTTAAAATTATTTTTGCTAATAGTTTGGTGAAAATTTAACATTTTTATTGGATTTTCGCATACAGTTTTTGACATCACGTGTCACTATCTTCAAATTTCTTGCATCTCGTGAAAAATAATAAATTTCCAAAATACTTTGGTGCATTTTCGTGCAGTTTTACAGAGTTTTTTCTATTACAAGAATTGTTTTTCGAACAATTACCTTGGAAATTCCTGGTGCAAGTGCTTCATTTTTAATATAAAAAACATCATTATAATAAAAAAAACATCGTTTTCAACGAAACTTTACTTTGATTTTCTAATTAAAATTTTTCTGAATTACGTTCAGTTTTTGATTTAAAATGTCTGTCACTCGACTAGATTTATTTATCAGAGCTACTGACGCTTTGGTTAAATTTGACGCTAGCTTCAGTGCCCAACGGGACGAGGAGCTCGATATTTACATATTAGAGCTACAAGAAGCTGAGGTCAAGAGATTATGGGACAGGGTAAAAACTACGTTTGACGATTGTCTCAATTTCTTTAAAGAAGATGAAAGTTCTGGTAACGACGTTACTGCTGTTGATGGCAAATATGAGGTTGCATTTAGATCTTATCTAAATGCTCTCGCCTCTATTAATAGGAAGTTAGATCGACTTCGGGCTCCGCCCAAGTCATCAGTAGCAATATCTTCCCCTCCCGCTAGTGTAGGCAATAGATCACATCGTTCCGAATGTGCAACTTCAATGTTGGATGTAACGCATCATTCTCACCATTCCTCCAATACATCATTCACCTCCTGTGGTGATGAACATATTGGACATAGGTTAAATTTACCACCCTGCGACACTGAAGTATTTAACGGTGACTTCCTTTCTTGGCCGACATTTAGAGACCTATTTTCGGCTGTGTATATTAATAATACTGGCATTAGTGACATTGAACGTCTATGCCATTTAAATAAAAAGACCAGTGGCGACGCCCATGAAATTGTGGCAAAGTTTTCACTAACCCACAAAAACTTTGGTCCTGCGTGGAAAGCTCTTAAACAGACTTACGACAATCCACGTATTTTGGTGAACCACCAACTTAAACTTTTATTTGACCTACCAGTTTTAGAAAGTGAGACTAGTTCAGGGTTAAAGAAATTACAGCGGGGTATCAATGGATGTATTTCTGCCATGTCGAATTATGACGTCTCAACTGAAGACTGGGACCCTATCCTAGTGTTCATATGTCTTCAGAGACTTCCTAAAAATAGTGTCACACTTTGGGAACAAAGTGTTAAAGACAAATCTGCATTGTCTTCCTGGGACGATTTGGACTCGTTTCTTACAGAACGAATTCAAACTCTGACCTGTCTACGTGACATTAGGGGTATAGATACTGGCAAACCATCCACCAGTAAAAAAGTTCGTTCGCATTTCACGAATGCTGGCACGAACCGATCCCCCACATTTTCTCCTCGGAATTCCCCCCCTTCTTCGAGGTCCTCTCGTGCCTCTTCAAATAAAACATGTGTTCTTTGTCCACGACAAACGCATCACATCAGAGCATGCCAAAAGTTTCTGAATCTTTCAGTTCCTGAAAGAATAAATACAATTAGGCGACATAACTCTTGCTTTAACTGTCTGTCCTCTAAACATGTAGTTAATCACTGCAGTAGCCCCTACACTTGCAGTAAATGTAATAAAAGACATCACACTTTATTACACAGGGACAATACAACTGCTGGAACGTCTTCGACAGCAACTTCCAACAATAGGAGTGTAGCTTCTTCTGAGCAACCCTCTACCTCTACAGGTATTAGATCAGATTCTTCGTCTTCTGCTAATAGACAGGTATTCCATACTGCACAAAGCAGGAGTGTCCTATTAGGCACGGCAATGGTGAACATCGTTCATCATGGTACCACGTACCCTGCCAGGGCACTTATTGACCCCGCTTCAGAAGCATCTTTTATTACAGAGCGTTTACAACGCCTTATAGGTATCACAGCAACTACAACGTTAGCTTCCATTTCTGGGATTAATCAGACAGTTTCGACCACGTCGCGCAAGTTATGTTCGGTTAGCATTACTTCTCCATTGGATGCATCGCGTTCAATAAATACTACGGCCCTAATTTTGCCATCTATTTCGGGCAATCTGCCCTCTTTTACCGTCAATGCTGACATTGTTTCTCAATTGCCAAATCTTCGTTTGGCAGATCCCAATTTATTCAAGTGTCGACCTGTTGATCTTTTGCTGGGAGCAGATCTTTATCCAAAGATCCTACAACAGGGTACTCACATCAATATCTTAGGGTCGCTAATAGCACAAAATACGGTCTTTGGTTGGATCATTACTGGTCCTATTCCCCCTCCAAATATTCCGGTATTTTCAACCAAGGTTAGCTTTTCAGAAGAGGAAAATCTTGACAAGACTCTTCTTCGCTTTTGGGAACTTGAGGAAATTCCCAAACGTAAAATTCTATCCCCCTCTGACCAATTATGCGAAGACTATTATAAGCGTACCACACGTCGGGATTCAAATGGTAGGTACGTTGTTAGCCTTCCCCTCAAGACTGAGATAGTTGGACAGGTGGAGTTAGGCTTCTCCCGAGCAAATTGTTTACGACAATTTCTTCGAAATGAGGCATCCCTCCTTCGAAAGCCACAAGTAAAGGTAGTCTATGATCAAGTTGTTAATGAGTACTTAGCATTGGATCATATGAGGCCTGTTGGCGCCGCTTCAACAAACTCTTCGGTTTGTTACTTGCCACATCATCCCGTGATAAATCCCGACAAACAGACTACCAAACTTCGAGTGGTTTTCAACGCCTCGAACAAAACCTCCAACGGGAAAAGTCTTAACGACATTTTACATGTGGGACCTACTCTGCAATTGGATTTAGTTTTGCTTATTCTGAGGTGGAGGCTATTTAAATTCGTTTTTAATTGCGACATCACCCAGATGTATCGCCAAATACGTGTCGATCCGGCACATACTCCACTTCAACGAATAGTTTTCCGGGATTCTCCACAAAAACCTGTTCAGGATTTTGAATTGCAGACGGTGACATTTGGTGTGAATTGCGCCCCCTACTTAGCTATACGGACGCTTTTACAATTAGCGGACGATACTAACGATCGATATCCTCTCGCTGCACACATACTTCGTAGGTGCATGTACGTCGACGACGTACTAACAGGATATCATGACATACGTACAGCCCTAGATTCTAGAGACCAATTAATAGCAGCCCTTTCCTCTGCAAAATTTGAATTGA
Organism: Musca autumnalis; assembly: GCF_047663935.1. Lineage (NCBI taxonomy): Eukaryota > Metazoa > Arthropoda > Insecta > Diptera > Muscidae > Musca > Musca autumnalis. The sequence goes on along the minus strand of NW_027411755.1, from coordinate 266,086,091 downwards.
GGAAGTGGACAGCAAATGACCGTGCTATTTTGCAAAATCTTCCCACGGAAGATTTAATCGATGCTAAGGTTCTCTCCTTTATTGAAGCTAGCAGTTCTAAACCTCTGGGAATACGTTGGAATGCTCAGCTTGACTTGTTTTATTTCAGTGTGAGTGCTTTACCCTCAAAAGATCACTACACGAAACGAGAAACATTGTCAACTATTGCTAAACTATTTGATCCTTTAGGTTGGTTAGGCCCAATTATAGTTACTGCCAAAATAGTTATGCAGAAGATCTGGACAGATAAAATCGGATGGGATGATGCACTTCTGTCTACGACAGAACGTGACTGGCAAAATTTCGTGGACTGTTACCAGGATGTGAATTCCATTCATATTCCTCGGTGGGTTCATTATACGCCAGATTGTTCCGCCGAACTTCATGTCTTTTCTGACGCCTCAGAAAAGGCATACGCGGGGGTGATATATATTCGGATAGTAACTCCGAATAAAACCATTTATACTCACCTCCTGACCTGCAAAACTAAGGTAGCCCCCCTAAAGTCAGTTTCTTTACCACGGTTGGAGCTTTGCGGAGCCGTTCTGGCTTCCGAATTATTAAAAAATATTCAGAATGAAATTGACATTTCATTCCAAAAAATATATTGCTGGACCGATTCTACGATCGTCCTTTCATGGCTAACCAAAACTCCATCTACATGGACTACGTTTGTTGCCAGCCGTGTTATAAGATTCAGGAGATTACAGACAGAGGTAGTTGGCATCACGTGCGCTCTGAAGATAATCCCGCTGATTTAGGCAGCCGGGGGGTTTCGCCCTCTGAGCTTGCTTCATCCCAACTTTGGTGGCATGGTCCACACTGGCTTCGCCAAGATAGATCTCAGTGGGATATTTCTAATTTAACCTCACTTGACACCGATATTGAAATACGTGCTGTCAAGGCGCATGCTTCATTTTTAACTGATTTCGAGGACTTTTTAGCGAGATTTTCATCTTTAGATAGGGCTTTACGAGTCCTATCTTATATGTATCGGTTTATCCATAACACTCACCGTGCATATAGAGGTCGATACATTTACAATGATGACAACCTCTCAAGTTCGGAGCTAAAAGCATCTAGATTACGTCTAGCTGTTCTAGCTCAAAAAACACATTTCGCGGAGGAGTATCAGTCTTTGTTAGATAAGGTTCCCTTAAATCCAAAAAGCTCTCTTCTACCCCTAAATCCATTTCTGGATGATACAGGAGTTATGAGACTTAATGGACGACTATCACGGTCACCCACTCTTTCTTATTCAGAAAGATATCCCATACTTCTCCCTTACCACAGTCTCTTTGCACGTCTTCTGGTAAATTTTATTCATACCATTTCCATCCACGGTGGAAATCAATTGATGCTACGCATCCTCAGGATTGAGTACTGGATCCCAAGACTCACTTCATTAATTAGGACAACGATTAATAAATGCAAAACTTGCCATTTATTTAAAAGTCGTACGTGTACTCAAATTATGGCTGCTCTTCCACCGGAAAGACTAACTTGTTCAAGGCCTTTTACCACTACTGGTGTTGACTTTGCAGGTCCTTTTGACCTCAAATCCTTTACAGGCCGCTTGACTAAAATCAGTAAAGGGTACGTCTGTGTTTTTGTTTGCTTTTCTACGAAAGCAATCCATTTGGAAGCTACTTCAGATTTGTCCACGGCAACATTTATAGCAGCCTTCCAACGCTTCATTTCGAGGCGAGGTTGTCCAAAAACTATATTTTCTGACAACGGCACCAACTTCGTTGGAGCTTCTAGGGAACTAGAGCAGGACTTCAAAGCCGTAGTCCGCGAAAGTCGAAATAGTCTGTGTTCCACGCTGCACTATCAAGAACTTTCGTGGGAGTTCATACCTGCCGGCGCTCCCCACATGGGTGGTCTTTGGGAAGCCGCAGTAAAAAGTTTTAAATTACATTTCCGTAAACAAGCTAAAAACTTCAAATTTACATTTGAGGAACTTTCTACGATTCTTTCCAGAATCGAAGCTTGTTTAAATTCACGTCCTTTGTGTCCCATGAATGACAATCCTCAACATACTGTAGCACTCACACCCGGCCATTTCCTTATTGGATCTCCGATCCTAGCTCCTCCGGAGCCCTTAATAGATGAATCGCCTCTTCACCTAGTAAATCGCTTCCGGAAAATGAAAGCTCTTACTCAACAATTCTGCCTTCGGTGGAAAGAAGAGTATTTAAAAAGTCTGCATAAGAGATATAAATGGAAGTTTCCGCAACGCGATTTACAAACGGGTGACTTGGTAGTAGTACGGCACGAAAATCTACCTCCCACTTCGTGGAAATTAGGTCGAATAATAGCGGTGCACCCGGGAACGGATTCTAGAGTTCGCGTCGCGGACATTTATACAGAAAACGGGACTATTAGACGGCCAATCGTTAAATTAATTGCGCTGCCGTAATTATTATAGTCCATATCTCGTGTCGGCTTTCGCGTCCTCTATACTTTTTCGCGAAATGAAAAACGACTATTGATGGTAGCGAAAGGGTCGCGAAAATTCGGACTATGATAATTATAAAACGACCTACGGTTTTTTACATTGGTCATTCTGGCCAAATAATAATAATATGTTCCGCATCATTGTATTGTCGCATCCTCTCTATTTTTCACAGAAGATGGAAGATTTAGGAAAGATGGCTGCGACACTGCCTGATATTGAGGACGACGTCCCCATGTCTGATGAGGAACGGGAGCTTGATGCCTCGGCTGTCCCCATTACGGATTCAGAGCTTCCTAAAGATGCCCCTCCTTCGGAGGAAAGCAATGTTTCTAAAAATCCGTCTACGACGGTCCCTGAAGCTCCTTCAGGAGAACCTGTGGCAACGCCACCACTTTCGGCACCCGTCCGAAAGAACCAGGCCTCGAAAAAGGCGTGTGTAGTTTGCGAAGGCAATCACCAGTTACGGGATTGCAAAGAATTTAAAGCAATGCGCGTTGAGAGAAGGTTGCGTGCTGTAGCACTTCACAAGTGCTGTGGCAATTGTTTGGCCACCACGCACCATATGTCCAAATGTACCAGCCGGTATCATTGCAAAATTTGTAACAAGGAGCATCATACGTTGCTCCACCAGCCTTCTCCAAACGACCCTGCTCCAACCAAACAAATTTCAATCACACGCAAACTACGCAAAGGTAGATCATCCAAAGGTCCGTCCGCTAAAACCAACCAACCTCCACTGCCAGGTCCCTCTGTTGCTCCCCGGCATAACACTCTGCCTTCGGCTACGTACCGGCCTGTCTCTGCCTTTCAGTCTGTAGCTACGCTCGGACCTACATTGGTGGTACAGGTCTTATTACCCGATCGTCGGATACCGGTCAGGGCTCTTCTGGATCCCTGTGCAGGACACAGCGTAATTTGCCGATCATTGGCTGACAGCCTTGGTCTGTGTCCTGTTCTGGTGGGTCCAGAGCGGTTCTGTCAGGTGCTCGCCGCATCCTGCTACGATCAATCGCAGCAAGTAAGAGTGTCGGCGCGGGTGACAGATTTGGGTCACCTCATGGCTCCTTCGGAGTCTGTGTCCGAGGACTATAAAGAGCATTTCGCTGGTCTGCAGTTAGCCGATCCTCGGTTTTATCAATCTGCTGCAGTCAGTCTTGTTCTGGGTCCTGAAGTCTACCATAAGGTAATGAAGCCTCAGTCATATTCGAGACCTGGTTTCCCATGGGCCCAACTCACCATTTTTGGTTGGGTAATCTCGGGTCCATGTAGTATTTAAGTTAAACGTGAGGGGCAATCTTCAATTGCCTTGGCTCCACGAGTCCTTGTCACACGACTCCACGAGTCGACTTGTTTTTATTTTTTATAAAAGGTTATAGGATTGTGGCTCCACGAGTCACACAACGGTCCTGCTCCACGAGCAAATAACTTTTTATATATTTATAATGTTTTTTGAAAAAAAAAAGAATTAAAAAACAAAAAGAATATGAGAAAAAAAAACTTGTAAATATATTTTTATTTTAATTTTATTATTAATTTTGCAACATAGCAGGATGTTGCAACGCGGGCGGCAATGTTTAATTTCAAACTTGGTTTAAGTAATTTAAATGATTTTATATTTCATATGGGTTTTGCACCCCTGCATTAGATTTTGTCCCCTACCTTTGTATACAACTTTGTGTATCTCGTACACAAATACAAGGATAGTAACAAGATCTAACGAGTAACTTTTTTCTAAGCTCCGCTTTGTTACATCCTAGCTTTTCTAAAATCTCTCGCTAATTGGATATCGTCCTATAAGCACATACCCTTACACTCTGTAAAAAAGGTATATAAGTGATTGTTCCACGAACAATCCATAATAAAACATAACTCAAGATTGTTTGAGAAAAAATTCTAATCCTTTGTGTTTTTATTTATTTTCTTTTAATTTCATTGCTACGCAAACATATAGTTTCGGCCGATTTCATGTATTTTATGCATTAAACACGCTATGTATATCCAATTTCAATGAAATTTGGAATATGTGACGGAATTGAGCCTAGAAATAAATTTGCCAATTTATATTGAAATCGGTTCAGATTTGGATATAGCTCCCGATTTCATGTATTTGATGGACCAAACACGGTACCGGGCAATCGATTTTAATGTAAGTTGGAATGAGTGTCGAAAATTGGCCTACAAATAAATGTATCAAAATATATTTTACCTTATTCGGGATAGCGAAGCGCACCGGGTTCAGCTAGTTTTATATAAAATACGAATATCACTCCAGAATCTCGGTAATTTATGCCACACGGTTTTGGAAAATAATATCATCGCGTATAAAGGATTCCATTTATGTAAAAATAACCAAAGAAAATCGCGGTTCAATGCGCGGAATCATCAAAATATAATGTTGCAGAATTTCCTACTTTCAAGGTATCTATAACCGCCGTTTTAGTGGATGGATTTGAAAGCGGAAGGGTTCATTAGATCCAGCGCGTAAAAAAACTAAAATCAACCAACACAGCTTCCACATAAATTATTTCTTATGTTTCATTTTATGCGACCCCGGCTAAAACACTTCAATTAATATAAATATATTCATATTGTATAAAATATATTTACGACTTATTAAATGGTGAACCTCAACTTCAACGACTGTAAAACATTTTTGAATATTACCATATACAATAATTTGTGTAAAAGGTGTCTACTCGTTTCCTCTTTCAGCTTTAAATACCATTAAAAACTAAACTATTAATACAAACGTTTTAAATATTTTAAATGTTTCTAGGTAAAATATCTTAGAATATCCTTACGTGCTCCTGAGGGAGTTTCTCACTAATCGAAGGGCTAATATACTAATTCCTTTAGAGGAAAAGAACACGCAAGACTAATTTTTAAAGGAAGTAGGCTACCCAACACTAGGGTTTAAATGCTTCATTTGACAGATTCAGACATCTTCCCGGTAGTATAACTGATTCAACCGTGGGTAGCCAGAAAGTCGTGATTTGGATCTAAAACTTTGCAAAACTTTAATTTTCTTATTTATAAACCAATTGCTATTGCTAAGAGTGAAATGAAATAAACAGAAATATAATGTTAAAAATAGGAAAACAGTTTTGATGATTATCAAGGTCAGAAAAATATGTGATGTCCGGATTACAGAGTATACAATGTAAAAAAATCTGGTGTCCGGATTACCGCGTTGTGCGTATTAACGAGTGTCCGGATTATCGGGACTATACTGTATTTTAGGAATTTCATTTCATAAAAGTTTACGTACCAGAATTTCGACTGTTGCAAAATATTGCTGTGAGCCCTTGAGCCTTATACACTCCTGTTATGCAATAAATACTACTGATAAGTGTGTATATACATCAAGTTGCACGTCCTAATTATGGCAGAAATTCAATAACCCCAAGTGGATGAAGAGAATTTTGAAAAAATCCTACATTGGAAACTTCGCCTTTAAATTACATTGGTTCACTGCGTCGTTTTCATTGATCATTAATATGACGAATTCATTCTTGCAGCTACACTTGATATAAGTGGGTACTTTTCTAAACATTAAATGCATACAAATATTTCTAGGGTCTAGTTACTTACTAGTTACTGTACTTCTATTCGTCACAATCCGCTCTTGTTGTTTTGTTACTTTTACTTTGTTTGACACTGTTGCATTGTTTCTTAAAAACAAAGGCCGTATTCACACACGATTTCAGTTAAAAACCACAACAGACATACATGAATGTAGCACGCTGATCGTAACCATGTTACGAGACTATTTAACTTGAGGGAGTTTCATCGACAAACTGACTCACTGACTAGAAATACAAACACTATGTACAAATGAGAGGTATGTACCGACGAATATAATAGCGTTGTTACTGTGGGGTTAAACAAAAAGTTTGAATTTGTTCCATGCATGCAGGAGGACTTTTTACAAAACCACACAATATGCTCAACCGGAAATTGTGTGTTGTGGTAAAGTTTTGCTACAACTACACTTTCAAATCCTACAGTAGTTATAGACTTTACAATTAAGGTTGCAGATGACGGTTGCCTTTACCCATTAGAACTAGTAGAATGCCTGCTGCCACCATTTCATTGGGGTAGGGGGGAAAATCTTGCCACAGATATCGCCCACTCCATCAGGAACAACAAGGATGATAACCGCATTTGTAAACTCGCAACAATTGAATAGACAATGCAACAAATAGCTCACTTTTAACATTGTCACAAGAACTATTTGTCGATTTGTGGAAGCACATTGTGTTGGCTGTGCAAACGATTTTAATTTTTTCTGTATTGTGGCAGTGGATTACTACAGTTCTACCAAGAAACGCTATTCTTGTTATTATTGTCAATTAAATTTTTAAACAAATGGGATGTGTGTGAATACTCTTAAAAATCGATTTATAAAATTTAATTTCAGTGTGCTCAACACATATAAATTTAACGATTATACTAGTTACTCCACTGATTGCCACTAGTTGTTTAAACGCCACAAATAATGGTTGACGTAAAAATAGGATATTTTAGCGTATTTTTGATTCTTTTTATATTTTTGTCTCTTATCTGTCGTTCCATGCTTATAAAGTTTCAGTTGGCCTATGTATTTCCACGAATTTGGCCTAAACGCCAATTATAAATTTAATCGTAAATTTTACATTCAGGGATTTGTTAAGAATGTAGTAAGAATATTTTCTGAACCAAATACAAAGGGATTGGAAACAATTTATACACCTATATTACCACAAAACAAGTAAGAAAGTATCAGTCAGCTGAGCCGACAGAGATATAGGTAGGTTTTTTAGCTGTTGGGAAAATTTTCCAAATGATTCAAAATGATCCAAGACGAGTGCATTTTTCCAAACTTTGGGTAGGGAGTACCCGTAGAAGTGATCCGATGTAGTACATATTCGGACCTAATACAAATCTGTAGGGAATATTTTTTTCTCTATTAGTATATGGATATTTTCCTTACAGACTATATAATTAAAAATGTTGTACTTAATTTTCTGAATTTAAATATATTACAATTTTACTTTTCAATTTACAAAGTTTGAGCTAAATCGATTTCTCTCTTAAAGGGTTTTTTACACATTAGCCAGTTTAGGTGGTGCCGGTAGGATTTTTTGACCTTTTTGGGTCATTATCTCAGAAAATATGGACTTGCCCACGAAAAAAAATTACAACGTCGTAACAAGGGCAGCAAGTGCAACCTGCTGCATCACAAATTAATAAGATCAGAGAGGAGTTGTTAAACTGTACTTTTCCAAATTTTGTGCGGGAGGTACCTAAAAGAGTGTACCGATATAGTTCATATTAGAACCCGATCTATGCCTGAAAGTAATATTACCAATAGCAAAGTTTGGCTCAATTCGGTAACACCTTCCTAGAGTTATCATGCCCACAATCTTGGCGAAAAATTTTGAACCTTTGTGGGGGAGGTACCGGAAGGAGTGGACCGATATGGTGTACAATCGAACATAAACTACATATGGACTAAATATTGAAAGACCCAAAATTTTAACCAAATATGTTGATCCGTTCGAGAGTTATCGTGCGCTCCAACTACGACACATGGTATTATATGGGTTGTTTGCAGTTTTCGTGCTGAATTCTGAGGAAGTATGGACTTGCTCCTGAAAAAAATTATATCGTCGTAATGGGGGTAGTGAATACAAGTGGCTGCAACAAAAATCAAAGCGATTCGAGAGCAGGCCTTAAATTTCACTTAAGCAAAATTTTGTGTGGGAGGTACACGAAAGAGTGAACCAATAGGGTCCATATTGGAACCTCATATATGTCGGGTAGAAATGTCACGATGTGCAAAGTGTGGACTAATTCGGTTACTCTCTTCAAGAGTTATCGTGCGGACAATTTTTCCGAACATTTTTGAACTTTTGTGGGGGAGGTACCTGAAGGAGTGGAACGATTTGGCCCATCTTCGAACTTAAATCAAATCTGGACAAACTATTTCGATACACAAAATTTGAACCGAATCGATTGATCCGTTCGAGAGTTATCGCGCGCACCAGCCAGACAGGCAGACAGACAGACGGACGGACATTGCTAGATCGACTCAAAATTGTCTGAAACGGATATCGTACAAACATACTTGGGGTCCAAAACCATTATTTCGATGAGGCACATTTTTTGTCGTATCAAAGTGTATATACCCTCTTTAGCCTAAAGGCTGAGGGTATAAAAGGTTCTTTTTTTTAAAAAGAAGACCCGATTAGAAAAACTATATGAAAAAAGTTATTTATTTTATAGTCATATATAGAAATGAAAATATAACTGTAATGCAAATCTTTATAATTAAAAATTAAATGTCGTTCATTGGTAATGGCATCAGTTGAGAACGGCTGGACCTATTTGAAATAACCCGACTTAGGTTTTTATGCAAAGAAAATTTGACCACGCCCACTTTTTTCAATTTTCTATTTTAATATTTTCTACAAAAACTACTACTATTTTCTACAAAATTGCCAGGGAATATACAGGGATGGCCCCCGGTTAAAATGGGCTACATATTTTGTTGTATTTCGGAAGGGGTGGAGTACTTTCTTTGAAAATGCTATAGTTACAATAATTTCGAATGTATCGGTTTGGAAATTAATTTAAGAGGCAATTGTGGTTGTGTCTACGACCTTACCTACTTTTTAAGGAAACAAAGACTTGACCACGCCCACTTTTTAAAATATGTTACATCTACAAAAGTACTGAACCGATTTTCCTGAAATGAACAGGTATGGCCCTCGTTGAAAATTGGACGTATATTTTCTTGATATTCGAAGGGGGCGGGGCACAGAGGGAAAAATTACCGATCTAGCGTGCAGAAAATCAAAAAATTAGAAAGAAAGTATGAAACTTAAATACAGTATTAAACTAGAGGCTTGACTGTACTTAACTGCATATGCTATAATTAGAAATAAGTAGTTGGAACGGAATAACGGTACATTTAATATCGATATTTTTTACAGTGCTCACGATGATGTTTTTTATTTGTAAAATTGTGATGGACGTGTGCAGTCTATGAACATATTATTGTCGAATTTTTTGTATTTTTGGTTTAAAGTGAAGGTATTTAATTAAACTAAAAAGTTTTATAAGCCAAAACTTACGTTAATGTAGATATTACGGGCTAATTATATGTAACGTACATTATATTTCATTTCTGGAATTAAATGAGGGGTAAAGTATGAATTCGGATCAGGTCGGATCGAGATATTTTTTTTTATTTTTTGTACATATTGTCTAGAATAACTGCCCAAAATATCTCTTGCGCCTTTTTGCGTTTTTTGACTTTTTGTCAGTTTTAAGGAAATATGCCAAATTAGCGCAGGACGCTTTTTAAACACATCATAACAGATAAGGTAATAAAAATTGAACATTTCTGTCCCGCGGTTTCTCTGAAATGGGTGGACGTAGCAAACCGGAAGTAGTGACACGTCCCCAAACAAACTGTTAAAGTCAAATTTTTATTACTAAAAAGTGCAGGATTAAGACATTTGAACTCTTGTACTGAATGTACATTTATTTAAACAGTATTTGTAATTCAATAATGCAATTACAACAAAATTGGCTGAAAAAATAAACATTCTAAAAAGTTAATTTTAGTAGCATTGATATCAAGGTAACTTTTATAAGTGTTACCGAACGGGATTTGTTTAAGATCTTCAAAAAGTGAATAGTGAATACAAAAATGTCAATATTGCGTAAGGAGCTTTTTGAAGTTTGGCTTAAATCAAAAACCAATTCTAAAAAAGTTTCTGATTTAGAAGAGCATGTGTTACATAGACTTGGAAGCAATACTACCTATGCTGCACTTATTGCTAAGGTTTGCCGAATTATTTATACCCTATGCACAGATTTTAAAAGGAAATGGATTGCCACCAATAGGAACAAAACACAAATGGAGCATCGCTACTGAAATTGGTTAAGCAAGCATGTGGATTTCAACGTAGCAACCAACCAACCAAGTGAGACGATTTCAAATTGTGGAAATAAGATTCGAGGACGCCCCTCTAAATCGTTTAGTGATGTGTCTTCACGGACGAAGGTTCAAAAGGTATCCACACTCGGTCAAACTACTACGAGCGAAGAATTATTAGTCGCTGCACGTGTGAGATCACACAAATCTGGTAAAAGGGATGCGGCAACAATTCTAGAAGCCATAGGGAAATCCCTAACAAGTGCTTCCAAGTTAAAACAAAAGATTACTCGCTCTCAAGTTTGTCCAACTCCATATACGCCAGAAGAAGCACTTGCACTCTTTGTTGATGGCGGATACACTGAAAATTCTTACATGCTCATGGAATCTGGTGCAAAATGTAGAAATGCAAACATTTATCCTCCATACAGTGTGTTACGAGAAGCCAAAAAAAATGTTATTCGAAGGAATCGGACATAACGGTAACAGGTGTATCGGCTGAAGTAAGTTTGCAAGCTTTGGCTGATCATACAACATTAAGAATCGTCGAAGAGCAAAGAGATGCCATTTCACAGGCATTGGAAAAAACAGCACTCAGAAAATTTACAATGACTTTTAAATGGGGTTGTGATGGCAGTTCGGGTCACTCTACTTACAAACAACAATTTCCTGGCAATAAAACAGATGAACATTTGTTTGCAATATGTTTAGTCCCCTTACAACTAAAAGTGGATAATATACTAGCGTGGCAAAATCCACGCCCTTCATCTACACGCTTTTGTCGCCCAGTTAAACTTTGTTTTGAAAAGGAGACCACATCTTTAATCCAAACCGAAGTGAATTTTATAAAGGAACAAATCAGAAATATTGCCCTCCTAAAAATTGACGATCCAAACATAGAGGTTGGCCACATCTTCCATTTAACAATAATCGACGGTAAGGCATTTAGTGCTATATCGGAATCATCTACACAATCATGTGGAATTTGCGGAGCAACTCCTAAATAATGAATTACTACAACAAAATTTCATCTTTAACACCAAATGTCAACTTATACGAATACGGCCTGTCTACCTTACATGCATGGATTCGATGTTTAGAATGTATATTGCAAATTTCATACAGACTGGATTTAAAAAAATGGAAAGTTTTTTCCTCAGATAGGACAGTTTTTGAAAAAAAGAAGACACGCATCATAAACGCATTAAAGGAAGAAATGCACATTATTGTTGACACGCCTAAGTCAGTATCGGGAACAATAAATGACGCTACACGCTTTTTCGGTCAACCTAGCTTAGCATCATCTATAATTGGTGTTGATGAAAAATTAATTACAAATTTTAGTACCATCCTTTCAACCATGACCTGTAGATACACAATAAATTCTGATTTATTTCGTTAAATTATATCCTTAGTTCTACATGCCTTTAAGCATACACAAAATATTAGTGCATGGTGCTGATATAATTAAATGTGCACCTTTGCCCATAGGAATGTTGTCTGAGGAGACCATGGAATCCAGAAATAAGGACTTTCGTAACTACAGGGAGCTGTACACCAGAAAAATGAGTCGTAAAGAAACAATGAGAGATCTTTTCAACGGGTTGCTATTTTCTTTTGATCCGAAAATATCGAGTTTGTCTCGCAGTACAAAGGCTATAGTCGGGACAGAGCCGACCATGTGATACCCTACACCACTACCCCTGTGCATAAGCTTTTCACTGGTAAACATTTCTTTTAGGGAATATAATCCGACTACCACCAAAAATAATATGCCTCTTTCTCTCTGGGACCCCCATAAGCAACGAAAATTTCTTGACCATCCGATCAAAATTACGAAATGTATCTTGATTGCAAAAAAATGGAAGAATTGGATGCATTACCGACTATTGTGGTATCTCCCTTGTTTGACCACCTTCGCCAACCTGCTTTACACCAATGTAAAGGTAATATTTTCTTCTTCCATTGACAGGCTTTGCCGTTGGAATACCCCTACTAGAAGCCAATATATTCACAAAGAATAAAACTTTGAATTTGTCTCCAAATGGGTTTTTCCTATTACGACCCCTAAATATTACCCCTAAATATTACCGACTATCACCAAAATCAATAGGCTTCTTCCTCTGTGGGACCCGCATCAACTCCCAAAAAATTCGTGACGATGCGATCAAAATTGCGACCTGTAGCGTGATTACCAACAAATCGGAAAATGGGATGCATTACCGACTATTGCGATATCTCTGTTGTTTGAGCAGCTACGACAACCTACTTTACATCGTTGTAAAGGTGATATTTTCTACTTTCCTTGCCAGGTTTTGCTTTTGATATACCTCTTAAAGAAACAGAGATATTGACTTTGAAATAAAACGTAGAACTTTTCTCCAACTAAATTTCTGCCTATTCCGACCCCTGAATATTATCCGACCATCATTAAAATCAGTAAGCTTCTTCCTCTGTGGGACCCCCAATAACCCCAAAAAGTTCGTGACGATCCGATCAAAATTGCGACCTGTGGCGTGATTACAAAAAAATCGGAAAATGGGATGCATTATCGACTATTGCCATATCTCTGTTGCTTGAGCATCTACGACAACCTAATTTACATCGTTGTAAAGGTGATATTTTCTACTTTCCTTGCCAAGTTTTGCTTTTGATATACCTCTTAAAGAAACAGAGATATTGGCTTTGAAATAAAATGTTGACTTTTCTCCAAATAAAAGTTGGCCCATTCCGACCCCTAAATATTATCCGACCATCACCAAAATCAATAGGCTTCTTCATCTGTGAGACCCCCATTAACCCTCAAATTTTCGTGAAGATCCGATCAAAATTGCGACCTGTAGCGTGATTACAAAAAAATCGGAAAATGGGATGCATTATCGACTATTGCCATATCTCTGGTATTTGACCACCTACGACAACCTACTTTACAACGTTGTAAAGGTGATATTTTCTACTTTCCTTGCCAAGTATTGCTTTTGATATACCTCTTAAAGAAACAGAGATATTGGCTTTGAAATAAAATGTTGACTTTTCTCCAAATAAAAGTTTGCCCATTCCGACCCCTAAATATTATCCAACCATCACCAAAATCAATAGGCTTCTTCATCTGTGAGACCCCCATTAACCCTCAAATTTTCGTGAAGATCCGATCAAAATTGCGACATGTAGCGTGATTTCCAAAAAAATAGAAAAATGGGATGTAGTACCGACTATTGCGATATCTCCGTTATTTGGCTACTTAAGCCGACCTGGTTTGCACCATTGTAAAGACGGGATTTTCTACTTTCATAGTCAGGCTTTGCTTTTGGAAAATTTTCAACCAAAGCTGTGATATTCGTCAATATATTTAAAATCGCAAAAATGAAAATTGGTGTTTTATTTGCTACTATTGTGATATCTTTGTTGTTTGATCACCTACGAGCACCTACTTTACATCATTAGAAAGGTGATATTTTCTGCATTCATTACCAGGTTTTGCTTTTGGTATACCCTATACAGAAGCTGAGATATTCGCTTTGGAAAAAAACGTTGTCTTTTTATCCACCTAAGTTTTTTGCCCTTTCCGACCCCTAAATATTATCCGACCATCACCAAAATCAATAGGCTTCTTCCCCTCCGGGACCCCCATCAAAATCCAAAATTTCGTGACGATCCGATCAAAATTGCGATCTGTAGCGTGATTACAAGGTTTAGATGGACAGAGGGACGGACGGACGGTCGATGCGTTACAAACTTTTTGGCCAAAACCAACTTATAATACCCTCCCCACATAGTGGTGTAGGGTATAAAAATATACCAATAATAATACAAATGATGTAAAATTGTCAATATTCAGTCATTCTTATCCAAAATATGGATAAACATACATTAAAACAGCGACTTTTATTTTCTGCACGCTAGATCTGTACTTTTTCCCACTGTGCGGGGTACTTGCCATATTTAAAATAAAATAAAACAAGTAAGCCAAGGCTATAGTCGGGTCGGGGCCGACTATGTGATACCCTACACCACTACCCCTGTTCATAAGCATTTGACTAATAAAATTCAAAATATTAAAATTGGGATAGCTTAGCGCCTTTGCTCTGAATGTCTTCATTAACACAGGTACATTTTTTGAAACGCATTTAAGTGCATCGACAGTATAACCTAAATAAAAAATGGAAAAGTGGGATGTATGCCAACCATCAATAGGCTTCTTTCTCTGTTAGACCCCCATCAACCCCTAAACTTTCGTGAGGATCCGATCAAAATTTCGTAGTGTGATTGCACAAAAATGGAAAAAGGGACGCATTACCGACTTTTGCGACCACCTATGACACCTATGACAACCTACTTCACATCGTTGTAAAGGTGATATTTTCTACTTTCCTTGCCAGGTTTTGCTTTCGATATACCTCCTACAGAAGGGAGATATTAACTTTGAAATAAAACGTTGGCCTTTTTTCCAAATATTTTTGTTTGTCACATTCCGACACCTGAATAATATCCGACCATTATCAAAAATCAAAAGGTTTTTTCCTCTGTGGGACCCCCAATAACAACCAAAATTTCGTGACGATCCAATTAAAATTGCGACCTGTAGCGTGATTTCCAAAAAAGTGGAAAAATGGGATGTATTACCGACTATTGCGATATCACCGTTGTTTGGATACCTACGCCAACCTGCTTTACATCATTGTAATGATGGGATTTTTTACTTTCATTGTCAGACTTTGCTTTTGGAAGGTCCGGAACCAAAGCTGTGATATTCGTCATTATTATTAAAATCGCAAAAATAAAAAGTTGGGTTCTATTAGCGGCTTTTGCGATATCTTCGTTGTTTGACCACCTACCACAACCTACATAACATCGTTGCAAAGGTGATATTTTCTATTTTCATCAGCAGGCTTTGCTTTTGATATACCCCTTTTAGAAGCACAGATATTCGCTTTGAAATAAAACATTGACTTTTTCTCCAAATAAGTTTTTTGCCCATTCCGACCCCTAAATATTATCCGACCATCACCAAAATCAATAGGCTTCTTTCTCTGTAGGATCCCCATTAGCCCCCAAAATTTCGTGACGATCCGATCAAAATTGCGATCTGTAGCGTGATTACAAGGTTTAGATGGACAGACGGACAGACGGACGGACGGACGGACTGACGGACGGACACACATAGCCAGATCGACTCAGCTCGAGACATTCATTTTGGTATATATAAGTATGGGTCTACGACCATTATTTCGATGCGTTACAAACTTTTTGGCCAAAACCAACTTATAATACCCTCCCCACATAGTGGTGTAGGGTATAAAAAATAAAAAATCCGTAAGAGAAATGAAAGGTTACACACAAAATCGGTTTGACAATGGACGGAAGAATTGAAATAAGAAATACATATTTTTGAATTGTCAAGCATAAAGTCCATAAAAAATTGTCATTAAAACTAATCATGAAGGGTCAGCAACGTGGACCGGTTTATGCTAGTACTATTATATATTTTAGATGATTTAAATTTAAATTTATTTTCCAGGGTTTCTTACTTTTAATCCTGGGATTTCAGTGCCATGAAAACTTGCAATGAAAACTATTTTCTTTATAATATACATATTTTGTTAAATTTTCTTTTCAACAGAATTGAGCCCATGAAGAAATGCACATAAGCATCTATAAATACAAGTCACTGTTCAACTTAAATGTTGCTCAACTTGCACGTTTTCTTACCAACTGGATGAAAAACTGCAATTGAAATTTATTTTTAAATTATGAGTTGCAATTGTCTTGCTCTATTTGCTTGGTTACCACAATCTATTCTATGGTGAACAGCACAGGACCTTATGCACATTCAACAAATTGCTACATGAATTGTAGAAAAAAGCCAAACGAATGCACAACAGAACTATGGGGTTACGATGGTCTAATTGCCAATGGCAAATGTAATGGAAGAAAAATTGTCTGAATTCAAAATGCAAGTAGTGGGAGCATTCTACAGTCCAGGCAAATCCAATGCATGCAACCCATAGAACAGGATTCAGAATCCATAAAACTTTAATGCGTTCAGTCATACAAGAAAAGGACAAGCACAAGGATATGACATTTCGTTGTTACGATTGGTGTGTATTGAATATGTAAAACTGTTGCTTTTGAATGTCATTGAATTTTGCCTTGAAAAATAAGAAACTTTTCAAAAAAATAAGTGAACATGTAATATACACACGTACATGCGTCTTGTGCATTTTGTTATTATTTTGCAATGTTAAACGTTTTTTAACAAATTGTTCTATAATGACAGATACTATTTTTTATTCTTAATAATGTGCTTAAATACCCAGCAAAAATCCATTAGTCATTATGTAAAGCCATGTTTATATTATAGCCTTTTGCAGGGTTAACCTTCTCAATGAGGATTTATTTGAAGTATACACAAAGGAATTGGCATTTGAAACCCAGTGGGTTTGTTAAATCCGGTTATATATAAACGTACTATAACCCATTACAAAATAACATAATAAGAAAAAAAACTACTTACTTCACTATTGTGCACAGTGGCACAGAGCACGTCGGCTCGCGAGTTTCTTGTTAACAATATAAAAGCAGTTGGTGGTGCACAAGTAAGCGTTTAAACAACCCTAAACGTTCGTACGCGTAGCACAGTGGGTAGTGGGTAGTGCAGTGCGCATGATCAAATCCAGTAGAGAGCGAAATAAATAAAAAAATTAGTGTGTTAAAATTTAAAACAAATTCCACCTCAACTGTTTTAAACATAGAACATATGTTTATACCCTCAGCATTTATGCTAACGAGGGCAAAATATACCTCATCGAAATTATGGTTTTAGACCCCAAGTATATTTGGACGAAATCCGTTTCAGACAATTTGAAGTCGATTTAGCACTGTCCGTCCGTCTGTCTGGCTGGAGCGCACGATAACTCTCAAACGGATTAACCGATTCGGTCCAAAATTTGGCTTTCGTAATATTTTGTCCAAACTTAGTTTAAGTTCGAAGATAAGCCATGTCGGTCCACTCCTTCAGGTACCTCCCCCACAAAAGCCCAAAAATGTTCGGAAGAAATGTGCGCACGATAACTCTTGATGGGAGTGACCGATTTGGTCCATACTTTACACATCCTAATATATATACCAGATATAGAACAGGTTCGAATATGGACTATATTTGCCCACTCCTTCGTGTACATCTCACACAAAATTTTGGATAAATTCACATTAAGACCTGCTCTCTAATCACTTTGATTTTTGTCGCTGCCTCAATTACGACAATAAAAGTTTTTGCAGGGGCAAGTCCATACTTCTTGAGAAAAAAGCCTGAAAGTTGTAAAAAAACCCTATGGCACCATATGTAGTGACTGAAGAGATCGAACCAAATACTGCGTTCGTCCAGATGAAATTCGAAGGTGGTGCTTATAGGTCCACTCCTTCCGGTACCTCCCCCACAAAAGTTCGAAAATATTCACTAAAATGGTACGCGCGATTTCTCATAGACGTAGCAACCGATTTGGTACAAACTTTGGATGCCTAAATATTGTCGAAACTTAGTTTATGTTAAAATTTGGGCTCTATCTGTCCAATCCCTGTCCACCCACACAAATGTTCAACATTTTTGTGCGCTTAAGGGTCTGTTCGAGGATCCTTTGGAAATTTTTACCGAAGGTTTTCCTAGTGGCCCTGTTTACAGCAATATTATGTTTTTCGTAGGCTAGTGTGATAAAAACCCTATGTATCGCTATGCCCGCAAATTTTTGAGCTTTAACCCTATCCATACTTTTGTCGGTTCATACGCCCAACATTTTTAAAACCCCCCTAAATACATAAGTTTTTTTTTGGGAAAAAGTATTTCAAACCACACATGCTGCGGGTATATCTCTATCGGCAAAGTCGACTGATAGTTTTTTAAATTTTTAGTTTATTGTTCAACTTCTAGTGGTCAGAGAATAACTATTTATTCATGTGGTTACTATGCCTCTATTAAAATAATGGGTTAGTGGGTTTTGCAAGTAGTTACGACTTCAAGAAATTGCTCTATAAACCCATTATTTGGTATAAAATACAGTGCTAATGGTGATGACCCTCACAAAGGTTTTAAGGTCTATGGTCTGCGGATGCGTATTTCAATTTACTTAATTTAGAAGGTAATTTTTACGTACAAAGAACAAGGCCGATATTACCTCAAAAAGGAATATAATGGAAAATGCGTCCAAGTAACCACTGACAGTAACAGATAACGCCTGTAGCTGTGAGTAGTGATATGTCCATTATGCTCCATAGTAGAACTATGGAGGAAAGATATCATCAAACAACTTTCTGGGACATACGGAATGTCTATGACAGGTTCTTAAATGTGAAAATAGCCCCAAATATTCGATTTTTATACTTTTTTCTCCATTCCGGTCCATAGATACCGAACCGCCCAAAAATTAAGGATACAGTCAACTACTAAAATGTACCTAAGATTTCAATAAACAACTTTCTAGAACATAAAAAACCTTTCCACAAAGTCGTGTAGGTTATAATTAACATTAGCTCTTCCACAAAAGAACAGTGGATTTGAACGTTATGAAATCGAAACAAATATTAGATGTGCCGATGTAATTGTGGATCTCAATATTTACATCCATACCATCATTTTAACCACAACCAGAACCACTTAAGCTGACAAGCAACGAGCGCTTTCCAAGCTAACGAGTTTTTAAGACTAATAAATGAAAAATTTTTAACATACGTTATCATCTCTGCAGTTCTTTTACATACAAATGTACACATTTACATAGCCATTGACAATTGTTCGGTGTTTCCGAAGAAAAATTGCTAATATGTATATAAAGGAACATTATCAATGTCACTCTATGAATAAATGATCCAATTAAAATGGAAATTACACACACCCACATCCACTATATTTCTTTCACATACCCCCATTGTATTGCGATGCTGAAGAGAATTCGTTTATTTGTGCATATGGCTGAACTATGTAGTACTGGGGATACATGATGATTGGTGATGGATGATGTTGATGTTACAGGTACTGTCATTTTGTCAACCTGCAGTTCCGCAGAAGTTGCAGATTCCATTTAAATGCTGATTTGCCACAGTTTAGTTAACTCAAGCGAAGGTTGATTGTTGCACACTGCTCTGTGACTTGGCGACATAGTGAGCACATACACAAACAAAAACTTGATAATATTTAACTAACACTGTTTGGAAATTGTTCGTTGGAACTTATTTAATTGCCGTTTTGCCTCTCAAAAGGGAAAAAGCAGACATTGTCTCCGATTTCTGTTTCTATTCCTCATTCCTATCCTATTGTAAGTCGAAGGATTTTGAAATCCACCATCAGAACATACATTTAATAAATGTGTGCATTTATTCCATAAGCCAACACTTTTTATACTTCAAACATCCAAAAGTTCCATACTACCTCTCTGACGAATTAGCATATTTGCATGTATGACTTTTACGTATGTATGTATGTATGTATGTAGAAACACAATTGATTTTAGATTGACCAATACATACGAAAAGATACACAAAATCGTTTAGGATATTCTACGCAGCAGAACCAGGTATATTTCAATGATGTAATAAGGTTTGAAATCCAATTTCTATGCATACTAATGAGCATTTCTTTCGGAGTGTCATGTTCTTTCAAATTACCAGTTGTATTTTTAACTCTCTGTGGTTAGTGATTTTGCTGCTGCATTTAATGCGAGATGGAGTATGTGGCGAATATATTGGAAATAGCATTCAATTCCCCCTTTCATATATTCTGTTACGAATGTAACTGATAGATTTAAGTTAATTTAGATGAATTTCCGTCAATTTAAATATCTGAACTGTAAAGTAAATTTTTATTAAACAGTTAATTTACTACAAAAATTTGCAGACAAACCTTTATTTGATTTAGTTTTAGACTAACCACTATAGTATAGTATTTTCTACAGTCAGGAAATTATCACTTAGTCTGAGTGCCCCTGTTTGTTTATTTTTATTGTGCTCTCCCCAGGGTTTAAAAGCCAGCATGAAAAAACATTAGCATTAGCTGTACACTTCAACTGCTACACAATATTGACACACACGGCTAAATAAGCAACCGAACGCATATTTATTTTTGTACATTTTTGCTTATTTCGTTTTTTACGACTAATCTTTTTTTCGTTAGGTATAATCGACAACCACGCTACATATTTAGCAGTCGGCTGACCATTCGTCGCAGCGAATTAGCCAGAGAGGGTGTTTTTTATGACTAGGGTTGCAAACGCAGTAATAAAAAAGGTGTCATTTAATGTCAAAATGCCCCCATCATATGGTATAACCTAAAGAATACTAATTATTATTGTTTAAAAATTAAAAAGTATATATGAACAAAAGACACAATTTTTTAGTTTTCCACAAAAAAAAAAAAATTAAAAATTTTTTTTTAAGCTACATGAATGATTTTTGGTACATAGATTGGGAAAAAAATCCCATTCTTAAATCTGTTCGAGATACTAATTTTGGTTGTTGCGCGCAAAAGTTATGGCGGTTTCAATTCTGATAAAAAGAAAAAAATCTTTAAAAGACTCTAATCATTATATTGAGAAACTCTCTTAGTTAGGGGCTCCCTACATACTATATGGTTACTGAGGTCCCATAACCTTAGTGAAAAAGTTGTAAATTTTCGCGGAAATTAGGAAAGCATTCAAAACAATTGGTAGTTTACAACTTGTTCTAATAAAATTCAAGCTGTTTATGCATCTGAAAAATATATAAAAAATATGTACGTAATCTAAACATTGCGAAAATTCAAATGAAACCAAAACTATACAAATCCGTTTAGCGGTTTGCATATTATAGCAAAAAACAAAAAATATATTGAGGAAATTTATAAAATTTTTGTAAGAGAAAATATTTATTAAAATTTATTTTGTGAGTTAGTTGAACAAAATGTAAGAAAAATAGTTCGGAGTTTTTCTTCTATTTTAGTTAAATTCCACGCAATAAATCACATTTTTTATTCTAATCACTTCTCGAAAACACGCTAACATCTAGCAGAAGATATGGATATCTTTCAAATAAATGTTGGGTTCCTTTAAATGGGGTATAATCTTGAAATAAAATTGTATCGGGTAATGTTCATTTTGAAATGCGTGTAAATCGCGAAATCCTCAAAAACACTTGATGCGCATGCGGTTTACCAATACAGCGAATTCTTCTCTTTTAATTTGTACACATTTGCCAGGATTTACTTTGGCCGCTAAGATGTAGCATCGTCTGCAGTTTAGTGTGCAACAAACTGGATAACGCTTATATTTTGCACAAAGTGCATACACTTTTTATGCGCATCCGATTTCACTATCAACCGTGAAAAAATACATCGATCTAAACATATTTCAATAAAATCCATCAAGAACCGTGGATGTAGCATCACACAGTATTTTTTGGATAAATCGGAGACAGCTCCCATGCCACTAAACCGCTGTTTTCGCACAAACGCGAGTGATGATTCACTTTCTTCATTGAAATGGAAACGATCCACATAAAACGCGAATTAGTCAGCGATATTTTGAAAAACATTTTTCGCAAATTTTTCAATTTTTGCAGTAGCCATTTCCGCCGTTCTAGTAGGTGGATTTTTACGATCTGTGATTCATATGATCCGGATCGTCGAAAAACTAAAATATCGCGGGGTACCAGCACACTCAAAACGATATTGTAAATACTGTACCCAAAAAATAGGTTTTTTAGAAAAAATATCGCACTAAATATTGGCCTTTGGCAGTAGATTACTCTGCTTCTGTCTGGGCTACATACTTAATATACATATCAGATTATGCGAAATCGCGAGTTCTTTAGTCCTATAGTTGGTTTTTCGAAATATCCGAATGCGCGTCCCAGTTACATAAAAAATACAAAAAACACCTGAAATCCGGCTTCAAAATGTCAGCATCCATAAATGGTGGATGCAGTGGAAATTTTGGAAAGTGATACATTAGAAGTGTAATCTTCATTTTGTATTCTCCAACTTTTACTTTGGACAGATGTCCGTCATTTGAATGGTTTAATCAGAAATCGAATAGCAATGTAAAAAACCTGTTTAGATTCAACGTTTTTTACCTATGGTTTTTCCTTTACGCTGTCGTAACTACCACGTAAATTAATTTTTTTTGCTAAATTTTTGAGCTTTGTACAAAAACATCTAAATTAATCCAGCAATAGTCATAGTTACTGGCAAACTACAATAGTTCGCGTATTATAATAGTGCAAACCTTGGCTTCATGGAAACTAAAAAATTTTGACTTTTCCTCATATGTATTTTGAACGGCTTCACCAAAAATTCACATGTCCTTTGAACGAAAAAGTGGAATTAATTATATCATGATTTTTAATGCATCACACTTGTAACCCTGATCTCAAAAACAATTGTTTGCTGAAAACATGGCTAAGCCGTTGAAACTTTGTTGCTTATTCTCTTTTCTGATATGTGTTGATCATGTGTACTGCAAAATATGAGTATGCGTGCCCGATGCTTTTTTATTAAAGCGACAATATCAAATAGCATCAGCATCGCTTGCAATATTTTTGTGAAATTTGTTGCTACATGTTGCCGTTGTTCATTGTTGCTAAATATATTTCGAAGAAATTTTAGCAGGCAAAGCTGCAAATATTCGGTGCTTTTGTTAATATGGCGTTAGCATTTTAAACCCTGGCTCTCCCTCTTTTATTTGTTTTGATCATTCAGTGACGTCATTGCTGTTCAATTCAATTCACTCGTATTTGTCACCTTTTCGTCCTTATATGTATGCGTTAGTGTTCGCTCAATGTGAATTGTGTATTTGTTGCACAGATCAGTTGTTGATATTCGATGTTACCAGATTTTCTAGAAACATATTTTTACGAATGTAACTGATAGGTTTAAGTTAATTTCGTTTAATTTCTGTTAATTTAAAAATTTGAATTGTAACGTAAAGTTTTATTACGCAGTTACTTTATTTAAGCAACAACAACTACCATCGATTAAAGAAGAGCTGGGTGCTAATTGGAGACAAGCTGCGTGTTTAGTAATTAAAGTCGGTTCCGAATAAGTGTAATAAAGTAAGTAAAGCATTGTAGAAACGTAATCTGAAACGAACGCTGTTTTATTTGGTACAAATCGTATCGGGGAATAAAACAACGTCTACACGGAGATTAGTTAAACCTAATTCCGTAACAATATTTAGGGACAGGGGATTTTGGATCAATACGGAAAACGGCGAAGCAGTCAGTTATTTGTAATTCAGACCGCAAAATCAAACCGCCATTTAGAGAACAAGTAAAAGAAAGCTGGGTTCTTAGTAGAGGTAAGCAATGTGCTTAAAAGAGTAAAGTCGTTTACCAATAGTTGAAGTATAGTCAAAAACCCCTTGTACAATTGTAATTTAAACGAATTGTAATTTAAATCGTACATGGAGTTCAGTTAAACCCAATTCCGAGAAAATACATATCGTCACCTGAAATGCCCAAAGACGTAACCCTCAAAGGGTTACGTTGAGGGATACGTCTTTGGGTATTTCAGGCGACGATATGTTCAACGTTCATACGAAACGGTTTATCTCCATTCGGACTCGGTTTTAAAAATGACTAACTCAAAAACAGAATCCGGTTACACTAGTTGGGAGAAATCTTTTCTTGCGTTTTAGCTTTATCGTGAGAAATAGCTTTCATAATCTCAACACTCGATAATCCTCTAAAAGAATAACCGATTTGGAGCAAACTTTGTAAAAACCAAAATTCCTTTGCAATTCCATTTTGCGAGCACATCTACAATTTTTGGTACAGAGCTTAAAGAAAAAAATCTGGTTTCAAATTTAAAAATGTCTTATTTGTTGTTATGAGAAAATTAGTTAAAATCAGTTGTTGCGCATCCGATATTGGATCTCTTTCAATACAGCGGCCATTGTGTGTCGTCAGTTGCATCTCACAATGCCAAAAACCTTAAAGTGGGTAAAAGACGCGCAATGTTTATACGATATTGATGCGCATACGGTTTCATTTCCGCCGATCAAAAATACGTCAATATACATATATTTCAAATCGATTTTTGAAGAACCGCGGATGTGCCTCCACATTCTATTTTTGGTAAAAAGCCCATATTACTCGTGAATCTCTGTAATTTATGACACGTTTTCGCACATATTATAATCGCGTATAAAGGATTCCATTTATGTTAATGTTAAACAAAATTGTGGTTTAATAAGCGGATTTGTCAAAATATATTTTTGCTGATTTTCCCATTTCAAAGGTATCTATATCCTCGGTTTTAGTGGATGGATTCGAACGCGGAAGGACTCATTAGATCCGTCGCGTAAAAAAAAAATAATTCACGCGGGGTTCAAAGGAATGTGAATGGCAGTTTTAAACGCAAAAAATAAGTTTTTTTAAAAAAATTCACGCATCAAATATTGGCCTTCAGACGCCAATTAGTAGGAGCACACTCATGAGATATGCATTATTAAAAAAATTCAAAAATTCCGGTTTCAAAATGTCAGCAACAATTTTAGGTGGATCCGGTGGATATATCGAAAAATAATACACTAGTATCATATTGCCCATGGAGTATTCTCTGAGTCTTTCTTTGGGCTTGGGTCTATAAAATGTAAGGTTAAGCCAGAAATCGGAGGGATCATAAAAAAAACTTTTTTTTTGGCTTCAACCCATTTTTACTTTTTATACCCTACACCACTATGTGGGGAGGGTATTATAAGTTGGTTTTGGCCAAAAAGTTTGTAACGCATCGAAATAATGGTCGTAGACCCATACTTATATATACCAAAATGAATGTCTCGACGAGCTGAGTCGATCTGGCTATGTGTGTCCGTCCGTCAGTCCGTCCGTCCGTCCGTCTGTCCATCTAAACCTTGTAATCACGCTACAGGTCGCAATTTTGATCGGATCGTCACGAAATTTTGGATGTTGATGGGGGTCCCGGAGAAGAAGAAGCCTATTGATTTTGGTGATGGTCGGATAATATTTAGGGGTCGGAATGGGCAAAAAACTTATGTGGATAAAAAGACAACGTTTTTTTCCAAAGCGAATATCTCAGCTTCTATACGGGGTATACCAGAAGCAGAACATGGTCATGAAAGTAGAAAATATCGCCTTTCTAATGATGTAAATTGGGTTCTCGTAGGTGATCAAACAACGAATATATCGCAATAGCCGCTAATAAAACCCAAATTTTCATTTTTGCGATTTTAATTATAATGACGAATATCACAGCTTTGGTTGGGGACTTTCCAAAAGCAAAGCCTGGCTAGGAAAGTAGAAGATCCCATCTTTACAATGATGTAAACTAGGTCGGCGTAGGTGACCAAATAACGGAGATATCGCAATAGTCGGTAATACATCCCATTTTTCCACTTTTTTGGAAATCACGCTACAGCTCTCAATATTGATCGGATCGTCACGAAATTTTGAGGGTTAATGGGGGTCACGCAGATGAAGACGCCTATTGATTTTGGTGATGGTCGGATAATATTTAGGGGTCGTAATGGGCAAAAAACTTATTTGGAGAAAAAGACAACGTTTTTTTCCTAAGCGAATATCTCAGCTTCAATATGGGGTATACCAAAAGCAGAACCTGGCCATGCAAGTAGAAAATATCACCTTTGCAACGATGTTACGTAGGTTGTCGTAGGTGGTCAAACAACGAAGATATCCAAAAACCGCTAATAGAACACAACTTTTCATTTTTGCACTTTTAATAATAATGACGAATATCACAGCTTTGTTTCGGGACCTTCCAAAAGCAAAGTCTAACAATGAAAGTAAAAAATCCCATCATTACAATGATGTAAAGCAGGTTGTCGTAGGTATACAAATAACGGAGATATCGCAATAGTCGGTAATACATACCATTTTTCCACTTTTTTGGAAATCACGCTACAGGTCGCAATTTTAATTGGATCGTCACGAAATTTTGGGTGTTATTGGGGGTCCCACAGAGGAAAAAAACCTTTTGATTTTTGATAATGGTCGGATATTATTTAGGGGTCGGAATGTGACAAAAAAAATATTTGGAAAAAAGAAAAAAGTTAATATCTCCCTTCTGTAGGAGGTATATCGAAAGCAAAACCTGGCAAGGAAAGTAGAAAATATCACCTTTACAACGATGTGAAGTAGGTTGTCATAGGTGGTCAAACAACAGAGATATCGCAATAGTCGGTAATGCATCCCTTTTTCCATTTTTGTGCAACCACACTACGAAATTTTGATCGGATCGTCACGAAATTTTGGGGGTTGATGGGGGTCTAACAGAGAAAGAAGCCTATTGATGGTTGGCATACATCCCACTTTTCCATTTTTTATTTGGGTTGCACTGTCGATGCACTTAAATGCGTTTCAAAAAAATTGACCTGTGTTAATGAAGACATTCAGAGCAAAGGCGCTAAGCTATCCCAATTTTAATATTTTGAATTTTATTAGTCAAAAGCTTATGAACAGGGGTAGTGGTGTAGGCTATCACATAGTCGGCCCCGACCCGACTATAGCCTTGGCTCACTTGTTTTTTCTATATTGATGCCAACACAGCTTCCAGGTAAATTAATTTTAATGGTCGACCTTATGGGATTCCTCCTAACACACTTCATTTTAAAGAATTTCAGTCATACTATATAGAATATGTTAACAGTTGGCGAATTCTGAATGGGTGAAACTCGGATTCATCGATTGTAAAACATTTTTGGTTTTTGCCCTATGTATATTGGTCCACTCTTATGGGTTCCCCACATCCAATATAAGGACTTGACGACCGTACGCAATTCCATCCTTCCTGCGATAAAACGTCAAAAAAATTTTTCCAGCACCAACTAAAATGACTGATGAACATGATAACTAACCTCTCGGAATGCAGATAGGCAAATAAAGAAAACATGTGAGCAAAGGCTATAGTCGGGACGGAGCCAACAATGTAATACCCTACACCATTATCCCGGGGCTTTTACGGGTAAACATTTTATACCAGATTACTTAGGACTAAATCAACCAAAATAATAAGTATCAGTCGATTTTGTCTACTGTATGAACTGAAACTTCTGTCAACGATATCTCATCAAATACCGTCTACGCAACCAAAATTCTTTTCCCCAATAATTATGTGTTAGGGGGCTTTCAGATTTTGTCACGCTTTTTGGCCTATGAACTTGTCGAAAAAAAATATTTGGATTAAAGCTCAAATATGTTGGGGAGCGGGTAACTGTACTTAAAAAATTGTGAACATTTGTGGGGGACGCACCGTAAGGAGATATAGAACTTTTTCGCAGATAAACTACATTTGGACAAAATATTAGAAGATCCAAAGTTTTGACCAAATTGGGTGCTGCGTTCAACATTTTCATGAGTACCATTATAGTGATTCGTTTAACTCTCCGTTCGAGAGTCATCGTGCGCTCCAGCAACTCGACATGGTGCAATATGGATTATTTACAGCTGTCGGACTATTTTCTCAGGAAATATGGACTTGCCCCTGCAAAACATCTACTTTCCTAATGGGGAATACAAGGTGCTGTAACAAAGATCAAAGCGATTCGAGAGATTCGATTCAAATTGGAAATTGTCATAACTCAGCGTATTTTCTATATCTCTAGTACTAGACATTTAAAAAATTTAAACAATTGGTACACATTTAAAGCTCATATGATCCTTTTTAATATTGATCACTTCTGTTGGAATGCTCTCAACCAACGCCCACATAATTTCAAGATGACCTTATCTTCTTCCATTGACAGACTGTTGGAATACCTCTAGAAGTCGATTGTTAATTCCGACATATGAATATTATCCGACTATCTGTAACAAATATTACCATGAACACCTACAATCTACTAAATGTTGGCAATTGAAAATGACGAAGAATTTGTTCTTTTATATCTGTATTGTTGAATACTGGAAAGTTTTACGAAAATCATGACGCAAAAAGTGCACAAACTCCCCTCAAGGACGGTATTAAATAACAACCACAGGTAGCCGTTCAACAATTGAAGTTTCCCAAATATGAATTTATCATTCCATGTGTCGTCCTCTGAGCTTATGCAATCAACCAACCAACCACCCAAATGGCAATATGTCTTAATGGGAGTGAGCATGTGTGTATGGAAACTTGTTAAGTTGTAAGTTTCATTAGCACTTTGCGTGATCTGTTTGTGTCTTCTTCCACGAACAAAGTTTTTACAAAGTTAAACACAAAAGACAATCAACCATGCATGGCAAGAATCATCAGCAACAACAACCAAACCAAATAATAAAACTTTTACAATTTAGCTAACTACAATAATAGGGTTTCACGTGCCTGATGTAATTTCAAGTCGTGATTTTCCTTCCGGTTTGATATTTGAACACATACACTCATACATATCTTGTACAGTGTGTATGTGTTGATATGTTTTTTCTTGTAACTTTTTAAATCACACACCATTGTATAGTTTCAACAAAGTGATAGAAATCTTTTTGTTTCTTCTAATTTTGTTCATTAAAAATGTCGAATCAAAAAATTACGAAAATAATTCGATGGACAAATCCCAAGTCATTAATAAAATCTTTATTGACCCTTAAGTCGGAGAATTTCTACTTCTTTTTAGAGGAGTTCAAATTAGAGTATTCACACAGGCAGCTAGTTGAATTGTTTTTAAAGAAAATGAAATTGTATTTTATTTCCAAACAGAACCCGTTCACAATTTGCAGAAACTGTTATCTCCGTTAACCTAAAAATATTAGAGTTCATTCCAGACAAACATATGCACCTTCGCTTTTATATAAACTCCCTTAGGTTGGGTTTTACTATGGAATAGTAGGTTTTAAGATATATTGCTGCAGTAGAACTAACCAACATGTATATATATTTCTTTATATAGAAGATTAAGGCAAACATTATGGAAAGTACTCTAAACGATGTTTTTGTAAATTTTTTTAACACATGTTTATCATTTGCAAAAATCTTTGGATTACACTGTGCGACAAAATACAAGGAAAACTGAGTAGATTTTGAATGAAGAGCCAAAAATATGAGACATGTGTATCGGCGTTCTTATTGTTTGCATCGGAAAGTAACCAAAGAAGGCGGGGCAAGCTTTTTGATGAAATGTTGTCTTTTTTCGAATTGATACGTGAAAGTAATATAAAACGTGGTTCTAGGTGAAAAGTGTCAAAAGATGCAAAATTCTTCAGAAAATTTCACTGTGAGTTTTAGAATAAACCATATATTTAGGCATACAATTTTCTTAAGCAAATTACATTACATATCTTAGGATGAAATTATTTGTTTTAATTTTTGACTGTTAATTTTACGTAATTCCGTACTGCATCAAAATCTTGCAAAAGCCTATCTTTTTTGGGGATATGGTTGAAAAAAGAAATGTATCAAATGAAATTTATTTATGAGTCCCTGAATAAAAGAAATCTGTAACCATAACATATAGCATTCTTAGCAGTCCATGTTTTCGATATAGGTTTTAGGGCCATATTTTACAATTTTTATCCAGATCAGCCGATACGATCCAAAATTTGGCGTTCATAAAATTGTGGTCAATCTTAGTATAAGCCCGAAAATAGTCTATATCGGTCCACTCCTTCTGGTACATCCCACACAAAACTTCAAAACTTTCCGCTTAAATGGTGCGCACGACAACTCTGAAAGGCAGTACCGATTTTATCCATACTTTTCATATCGTAATATCTTTACGGGACATAGATCAGGTTTGAATATGGACTATATAGGTTCATTCCTTCGAGTACCTCCCGCATAAAATGTGGGAATAGTGCAGTTTGAGACCTGCCCTCGAATCGTTTTGCTTCTTTTTGTAACAACTTGTTTTCACTTCCCCCATTACGACAGTACACATTTTTTCAGGGGCATGTTCATTCTTTCTGAAAAAATGGTCCGAAAGCTGTAAAAAAACCCTATGACGTCATGTGTACCGGCTTAAGCGCACTATAACTCTCTCTTTGGGCTTCAAATCCCTTAGATTTTTATGTAACAACTTGTATTCGTGTTCCCCATTGCGACGGTACATATTTTTTTCGGTGTCAAGTCTTTACTTCTTGAGGTAATGGTCTAAACGCTCCAAAAAGCCTGGCGGCACCAACTGAACTGGGCAGTACGTAAGATAACTCCCGAAAGGAGAAACCGATTTGGGTTAAACCTTGTACATCGTATAGACGTCAGAAATATTGTGTGTTATTTCTTTTCTTTAGGTCTGAGGCTGAGGCTGTCGGCCAAGACGACTGACTGATACTTTTTTACTTGTTTTTTTTTACTATTTTTCATCAAAATAAGAGTCCTATATATTAAAGATGGTCAAGTTCTAATAAATAAACTATAAAAATACAAAAAAAAAGAACTACAAAAAATTTAAATTTTTTTCAAAAAAATTAAAACATGTTCAAGAATAAAAAAATATTCCTTGGGTTTTCATAAAACTAATATAAAAATGGACGGAACGGGACGGGTACAAAAGTATATATAGGCTGAAAGAGGACAATCTAGGCCACCGTTGTGTTAATACCATGTTGTTCCATGTTGTTCTCTAAAAATTATACTCCATTAAAGTTGAAATTTCACTAAAACTTAGTACCTGAAGAAAACTAAAATAGCACACAAATAGCTCTACACGTAGTAAACGCTACTAAAAGACAAGAATCCTACCTACCTAACAAAACAAAATGAACACAACAGCTGTTTCAGTTTCCGAGAAATAGCCATTTTTACTCCAGAAATTTTTAAAAAGTACGTATTTTCCGAAATTGGGAAAAATTTTCATTTTTAGGAGGACGCTACGCTCACATATTCCAATATTTTGACTTAATTTTTTGGTTTCCATGTTTACTATTGAATCCCATATGGAAATTGGCAATCGTCTACGACAAAAAATTCGGGTTTTGCTCAGGAAAATTAATTCCTGAACCTATGTGCGCCTGTTCATTCAATCTCAGTTTTACCTAGGCTGCTTTCAATTAAGCAAATCCTGCAGAAATAAGTTTTTGACGACCTTTCTTTTCGGACATTTGCTGCAGTCACACTACAACGGCTGTCTATTAGCCGACATTCTCGCTAGTTGTAACGGCAATAATCATCACAAATAACCCCAAAGTGTTGATTACATCTAACATATTCTGGATTTCTTTTGCATTTTTTTGAGCTTTCCCATCTATCAATTTGAGCGCGGCCATTCATTCCGGTCTGATATTCCAAGCTATCCAGGTGTTTGTCGTCGTAGTGTACGCTCCACTTCCCCATATGAAACGTGCTTACCAAGTACTCCTTCGTCGGAACAATTTCCTTTTACATAACATTGTAATTTCCTGACTAACATAGAAATGGGATTTCAATGCCCTGAGCGGTGGCACACCGTTGCAGCTTTGAGCTTATAACAAAACGACATCTAGTGCCTGTTGGGCTATGCTTAATTTTGCTCGTTAATGCTGCATTGTCATCCTCCTAAGAACTATCTGTTCTGCTGTCGGGTGAGTTATTGTTACTTTCGGAACAGCCGGGTATCGCTGAGCTGATATTGTCCCATTTCGCTTGGATGGGTGGATAGTATTCTCACCAGCAGGCGTGCCGCTGGAGTAACCAATGTGGCCTTTGCTCTCAATATGTAGTCTGCAAAGATTATAATAATAATAATTATTTTCCTCTTTGCACATCTATTCGCCGTTCAGCTTGGTGGTGTCAAACAATTCCTTCAATGAATCAACGATTTGTATTTTCCGCACTAATCTTCCAGAAATTACGGTTGCACAAATTGGTTGATCGGATAAATGCGACAATTTCAAAGTTTTGCTCCGTATGGCTTTAAGTTTGAAATAATCAATGCTCATAAATGAGGTTTCTGTAGCAAATCTTCGTCATTCCTCTAAAAATTCATCATCATAATAAAAAAATGTATTTTCTTATTCCCCTCAAATTGAATGCCAACCCAGTAGCTACCATTATATAACCCGAAGAGCAATTTAGCACAAATTTAGGATAGTTTGTTGGTTTCTTGCCACAATCATACAAATAATATAAATAGGTATAATTGTATTTCTCAATAATTTTCTTCAACTGTGAGAATCGTAAAAAGTCGTCACCGTTGAAATGTGGCTTTTCATGAAATCTGAAAGGCTTGGTACCTTTAATGTATACCCTACACCACATTGTGGCTTTGTGCATTTGTATGTAACATGCAAAAGGAAACGAGATAGACCCATAGTTCCTTTTGGGGATATACATAGAATCACTTTCTGAGTCGATGTATGCATGTCCGTCCTTCCGTCCATGTATTATTGTGATCAAAGTACAGGTAGCATTTATTATCCGATTCAGCTGAAAATTGGGGAATATCATTTTTTAGCCCTAGGAAGAACGCTATTTCTTTTGGTGAAAATCGTTTCAGGTTTGGATAAAGCTTCCATATATATTTTCGCCCGATTTGAGGTATTTGGTTCAACAAACCCGCAAATCCTGTCCGATATTGTTGGAATTTAGAAAATGTCGTCGAATTCACACTAGAAATAAGTGTGCCAAATTATACTGAAATCGGTTCAGATTCGGATATAGCTCCCATATATATGTTCGCCCGATTTCATATATTTAGTGAGCCAAACACACTTATTCTGTCTAATTTTGATGAGATTTGGAAAATGTCACCGAATTCAAACTAGAAACAAGTTTGTCGAATTAAACTGAAATCGGTTCAGATTTGAATATTTGAGGTATTTGGTGCACCAAACACAAATTCTGTCCATCTCTCACTTATATTTCACGTATTTGACTCACCGAACACAAAATTATACAGATATTTTGAAGAAATTTGGAAAATGTAACGCAATTTGGTCTAAAAAAATTTCGCCAAATTATATTGAACTCGTGTTGGGGTAAGTTATCATATAGTCGGTTCCGCCCGACTTTAATGCTTTCCTTACTGGTTCTGTTTTGGACTTGTGAAAAGAAAAAATTAGGTTTTTTACAAAAGTATAATTTCAAATTGATGTATAAGCCGACACCTTTTTCATAATTTAAATTAAATACACCGTTATTTCAGACACTAACACCTAGTTTTTGTAACTTATTTTTTATTTTTTTTTCATTCGTCTATATTCGTAATAATTTAGGCATTCATAGCACAGCCCCCAGATGACATACCCATCTAATTTTTCGTATACCCGTTCCATATATCGTTAAGGATTCCTCGTTTAAAAATCAGCGCTCTACATTTGCGCTGAAGCGAGTAAATCGATCTACAAAATTTGACAATTCGTGTGAGAAGAATACAAATTTTTACAAAAACTGGGGGTAATAAGCAAAAGTCATCATCGAAGTACATACGCTTTCATATTACACTTATTTAATAGATGACTGAATGGTCGACTTCGTTCCACTATACGAGTATTTTTTAATTGTATAATTTTTGTTTCGTTTAAATCGTATCACTGACTTTGGGTTTTAAATGTATTTATTCTATCTTTGTTAATCCAATCATCATTTTTAACCACAAATTTCTTTAACCAAAATTTTAAAATAGTTTAAACTTAAATAAATATTTTAACAACAACATTATGTGCAGTCATTTGGTGGTTTCTTTACTGTTCACATTCCAGTCACAGAAGAAAATTTCACAATTTATTTTATGCAAACGGCAATAATGAAAATGCTAAGGCATTCGTAATAATGTTTCTTAAATTTCTGGATCATTGCATTTCAAATAAAAGTACAAACCAAAAAATGGCAAACAACAAATATAACAAAGTAGAATTTGAATTTGTAAAAATTATACCGGGAAAAGCGTACTGAGCTTGAGGTAAGGATAGCAAAACTCACAATGAAGAATTAGATTGCAGCAGTCTTACTTCTATTGGAAGCGACATGCATTAGTTGACGGCGATTTTAAGTTAAGGGATCAAAAGACCAATGCACAAAAATGAGACTCTTAGTTCCAGCCATAGAAGAATTATCTCCTTCTACCGCACGAAAAATTGTATGCAAATTCTATATATAGGGATAGGCACAATATTTTCTTTTACATACTTAGGGGGGCTATGATTTTGTAAATGCTGTTACTGAGAGCATATGGATGCTACTTTGCCCTTAAAAATTCCCCAATGAAACATCACCAGAGGGCCACCGTGGTGGAATGGTTAGCACGTCCGCCTTGCACTCAGAAGGTCTGCGGTTCGAAACCCAGGCCAAGCAACAACAAATTTTCAACGGTGGCAAAATTCCCCCTCAGTAATGCTGGCGACATTTCCTGAGTATTTAAGCCCTGAAAAACTTCTCTACAAGTGGTGTCGTAAGACACGCCGTTCGGACTCGGCAATAAAAAGTAGATCCCATATCATTGAGCCAATATGAATCGGCGTGCACTCATTGATATGAGAGAAGTCTCCCTTGTCCCATCTGGGATGTTTTGTGGAACAATTATGTTATACATCACCAGAGAGGAAGTGCTCCCAGTAAGTGCTCACGATAATATTTGATATGACAGTATTCTGCTGTTTCCGTCAAATTTGGTTCTATGCAAAGGCATAGATTCATGTATAGCAACCACTTTCAAACTACATGAAATATCCAACATAACTCTGAATTTTATATACTTTTTTCCTTTCTTTTAATGTGGGGTCCACTTCTTCTTTACTGTTTTCCATATGCACCACTAAAATTTCCACCAAAATCCTATTACATTTCTAATGGATTTAGATACCTAACAGTTTCTTCAATCCCCGTCATTTGTTATCTCATGCAATCCAAACCACCTATGGAGCATACTGTACGAATATAGCATTACCCTAAAAGGCATTTGCCAATAATATATTCCAAACATATGCCAGTACGGATATACAAATGACCACATCATACATCATTTTTATCCATAAATTAGATGAACTGAAGTGGAGTAAAGTAACATATCCAAGGAACAAACTCACTCTGCGATAAATGAGATTTTATCTTTCCTGGGTTTTGGTGTATTCGGTTGGTTACGTCCAGTGTGGTTTATGGAAATATTGCAATTTAAATGAATGAAAGCTAGACCGACCCTATCG
The DNA here is from genome assembly GCF_047663935.1 of Musca autumnalis. Classification (NCBI taxonomy): domain Eukaryota; kingdom Metazoa; phylum Arthropoda; class Insecta; order Diptera; family Muscidae; genus Musca; species Musca autumnalis. The sequence goes on along the minus strand of NW_027411755.1, from coordinate 266,050,635 downwards.
CAAGCAATATTTATGAGTATGTACATTAGGGTTATGTCATTTCGACATTTTTTCTCTACAATTATTGCTAGTAGCACGGATTACGCCTAGTATTCACTAAAATTATTTAAAAAGTTTACGGACAAATCGGCATTAAAAAATATTTTTTTTAAAAAAATTTATAAAATGAAAAAAAAAATCTCAAAACTTATTTCCCATAGCATCAATGAATAAATTTAAGCCTACTTATAACTAAAATAACTTTTATTCTATTCAAATATTAAAAAAGGTCATGCAAAAACCACTTTGAAAAAGTATTGATTTTTTTTTAAATTATATGTTTGAAAAATGCGTTTACGGCGTTTGTGTTTGTTATGATTTTTTCAGGTTTTTTGTTTCTGTTACATTTGGCAGGTACGGAACACTCACAAAAATTTGTTCGTTCGGTTCATTAAGTTGTTCATACATTTTCTTTGAGTTTGCAGTCGTTTATTATTTTCCTTATTAGGTGAGGCGGGTAACTATTCTTCAGGATTTCGGCGTACTTTTTAATATTTTTTTATAAAATTTTTGGCGTTGAGAACTGTTGGCTGTAGGCTTTTCAAATAAAAATAAAAAAAAAAAACAATTTTCTGATTTTGAAGCTTTATTTTCCAATATTTCGATTGGAATCTCCAATCATCTTCAGGGAATTGAAATATAGTTGTGGTAACTTCTACCAAGAGCTTTTATAACTTTGAAAAAAACGAAATGTTTATGATTCTCAGAATTAAAGGAAATTAGTGAGAAACAAATGTTTTGTTAGTTTGGTTATCTCATGTGGATCTAAAGTTTATTTTCAATCATAAATCTGCTTACAGTGACTTCAAAAAATTGCCCATAACTCTGATAAATTCAAATTTTAAAATCATTTTGTGCCTCAGGTTTTTTTTAACAGAATGGCCTTATAGTTATGATTTCATGTGGTCTTATGTTGAAACTATTCACGCTATGATACAGGGATATAATGTTGTAAAAAAGTCATAACCCTAATTTACATAAATGTGTTTCTAAAACTGAGCGCGCACACACAAGATAAATGGTCATACAAACCCCTTAGATATGAACAGATACAGTTATATACTTCGTCTGGAAAACATACTAACAATTGACGAATGGTCATGTTATGGGCACTATGTCCTGGCTATTTGTTTTTTTGTTTTTAACTTAAAGGAGCCCTTTTAAAACTTCATTGTGAATGCATTTGCAGAACCATAAATCATGAGCATTCATTTTTCTTTTTGTTTCAATTCCAAGATTTTTGGGTGTTTTTATCTATCTGTCAGACTACAGCTGTAGCAAATCTCCAACTTTGTAAATATCTAAAAAAAGGAACTATTTATTTGAAAGTAATTGTCTTTTATAAAACAAAAGAAAAGGATGAGTTTTCAATGGCATGCCTCGAAAAGGGGAACAGGAGAAAAACATAAAGCAAACACGTATTCTGAAGATATATGATTTGGCACAAATTGACAGGACCACAATGGAGTACAAATGGAAGAAATGAAAAAGAAAACCATGCCAGAAAATACCCATAAAGCATTTATGATTCGAAAGTGCCCAGAAAATGTTTATGTAGGGCAGTAGAAACAGTTTACCACAAAAAGAAAAGAAAAAACGAATGAATGAATGGAAGAAAGAACCGCATTAGCAATACAGCTTTCTGTAAAAGTAAATATATTATTGAGGCCAAATGTTTTTTTCTTGATAAGTAACTACATTTTAAGGAATACTCATGAAAAAACTTGTCTATTTTGCTATGAATTGGAACAAAATGTGGAGTTTATTTATTTGGCCAATATTGAGGGATATTCATAATACATTAGATAAAACATTTTGAAAATATTTTCCTGCTTAAATACATGAAATTATTTCCAAAATAAGCTCACTGGAATGTAAAATATATATTATCCATTATTTCTTTCTTTAACTTATATCGAACAGATTGAAATGTTGAAGTTCTAATAATAAATACGGATTATACTCTTATCCGAATCAAATAATATCCATACAAATGTCTGGTTTACTCTGTCATTGAAGTAAGAAAACATTTGGTATCCATGGTTTTGTTATAAAAATGGAATGTATTGACGTCAATAAATCTAAACTAAGAAAATATCGAGTAACAGAAATTCCATAATGTTTATTGTTAAAAATTTTTAATACAAAATTTCCAAGTACTTGTTCAGTATTTATAAATAAGAACGAATTTAAATGATGAGAAAGAGTGATATGAATAAAGATAAATAACGCGTGCTTAAAAATTAAAATAACAATAAATAACAACTAAAGCTAAAAAAGCTAAATGTCAGAGGGCATATGATGGATTTTGACTTAACAATGCGAATATTCGTACGCTGAGATGGGCACGCATCCATGTAAGTTAGAAGATAGATCATATTGACAATATAAATGCAATATGCTGCTCACTAAACCGAAAAGAAATTAATGTATGCTCATTTAGGGAGAAGGTGAGAAAGGCTAAGTCCATAATTATTATCTACACCACAATGCGGAAAGTGTATTTTAAGTGTAACACTAAATTAGCAAATTCGCTCATCTAAGAACTTGAAAATAACTGAAATCGGGAGTACAGTTTTATGAGAACTATACCACGATGAAGACATACAGTATCTGCCAAAACTAAAGTATATATCACCAATATTTTTGAAAATTTAACATAGCTGAAGCCAAGGTTTACCCTTTTAGAACACGCGACTTGTGATTGTATATTATACAAATTAAATGTTTATGGATAAAATGAAATGTTTTTGGACGTGGCAAAAAATATTGGCCTCAAAAGTTAATTTGCGTGGAAGCTGTGGCTATATTTATGTTAGAAAATGGGTAAAAATGGGTTGAAGCCAACGTGTCTTTTTTTGTTTTCTCTCGATTTGTGAGTAAACCACACTTCTCACGATTTTCCTGTCAAAGTAAAAGTAGAAGCCAACTAAATAAGGATAATCTCACTAATGTATAACTTTTCAAAATTTCATCAGCGTCTACCAATAAATGACGCTGACATTTTGAAGCCAAATTTACAGTGTTTTTTGACATTTTCTTCTAGTCGCGTTCCGCAAACAGATTTTTCAAAAATGCTTTAACAGGATTATAGTACTTGCGATTCTGAGCTTTTTGATACGTATATCGTGAATGTAGCCTCCACAGCTTCACAGAAATATGTATCGAAATGACGAAATTTTGTGTGAATATTTTTCTAAAAATCATATTATTCGGGCCTAATTTTTACAATTGTCATTCGATTTCCTCGTACTTGATTGCACATTTTAGTTTTTTACGTTCCGGATCTAATAAATCATTCTCCGTAAAAATCCATCCACTAAAACGCGAGTTACAAGAAAATCCAAAGTAGAAAAATCACCTAAAATTGTTTTTGGAAATATCGCGTATTTTATCGCGTTTTCTGTGGTTCGTTTCCACTGCAATGAAACAACTAATACAGCATCTTTGTTTTAGCGGAAACAGAGATTTGAAAACTTCACTGATAAGGGAGCTACATTCATTTTATCCCAAAAAATAGTGTGTGATGCTACATCCACGGTTCTTCGTTGACCGCCTTGAAATAGATATAAATCGATGTAGATTTTTATGGTGGACACTGAAATCGGATGCGGACAAAAAGCATACGCACTCCGCGCAAGTTAGCGACGTTATATAGGTTTTTAGGCACTAAGATGCAGCCGATGCTACATCTTAGCCTCCAAATTAAATTTCGAAAACTATATTCAAATTAAAAGATACGGTATTACTGTACATGAAAATCACATGCGGACAAACTGATTTTGATAATTACGCGATTTACACGTATTTAAAAATGCATATAAATAAAAATGGGTTATTTGACCTCTATTTCCATTTCAGAAGCTTTGACATATATCCCCATCAACCCAATTAGCTTCCCTAATGGGAAAGCTTTAATATGAATGTCAATAAAGAAAAATCCGTATATTTTGTTGGGAGATTTAAGCAAAATGAAGGAAGTATTCCTATAAATTTTTACAATATTTTCTACTACATAATGCATGTGAAAAATATTTTTTTAAACAAAAAATTATTTTTTTGACCGAAATATGTGCTTATTTTGGCTGTAACATCCAAACTATAACACCAATCTGTATGATTGTAGTCTCATTTGATTTGCCGTGAAGTTTGGATCCACAACAATTTTTTTTGTAATTTTATGACCACTAAATGGGCCTTAATTTTGAAAAAAGTAGACTTATATTCAATAATTTATCAATTTTTTGTACATTCCGCGAATTCTGTGTAACATTTTGCAGGTAATATGCAATCTACTCGCTGAAGTAACTTCGAGAGAACTTTTTTGTAACAATTGTGCTCATTAAAATAATTAGCGTTTTTATAATATTTTCTTTCTTAAAAAGTGAAATAAAAGCGCCATAACTTTTGTCCGCAACAACCAAAAATTGGCTCGCGACCAGATTGGTACTCGAAATTTTTTTCTTAACCTACATATCAAAAATCGTTGATGTAGCGCGAAAAAAATTTATCCTTTTTTTCTGAAATGGAATATGAAATAATTGACAATATTCCTGATATATATTTTTTAATTTTGTTTAAGAAAACAAATTGGTAATTTTTGTTTGTATTTTTCTTTTTGTTTCTTCTTCTTTATTTGCATATTCGATCTCCGAATATAAGCGACCAATACAATTATATATAATTATCTGTTACAAATTTTAAGGTATGTTCATATATTTTCCATGATCTCCATAAAGGCGTCTCTATTTCTGGCTTCACTCAGTAGGGTTGAGATATTTCCAATGCCGGTCCATTTAAGAATATTGTCAATCCATGATATTTCTTTCCGTCCTCTGGATGGCTTCCCTTCTATTGTTCCAGTGATTATGGTTTGGAGCAGTTTGTATTTTGCGTTCCTCATTACATGTCCAAGATATGATGTTTTTCTTCTTTTTATTGTTCCAATGAGTTCCCGTTGACGGTTAACCCTTGAAAGAACCACAGAATTTGGTGTTAGATGTGTCCATGGAATTTTTAGGATACGACGGTAGATCCACATTTCAAAGGCTTCCAATTTCTTTATTTCAGCGGTTTTTAGTGTCCATACTTCTGAGCCGTACAGCAGAACCGACCAGACATAAGTTTTAATAAATCGTATTTTTGTTTCCATATTTATGTCATGACTACATAAAATATTTTTGTATTTGAAAAATGCATCTCTTGCCATTTCAATTCTGCATCGTATTTCTTTCGAGTTGTCCCAGTTTTCATTTATTTTGACGCCAAGATATTTAAAGTTCTGTACTTTATCGATATGTGTATTATTTATATATATTTCGGTTGTACTTTGGTTTCTAGACCTGGTTATCACCATATATTTAGTTTTTGATATATTAATCTTTAACCCATACTTTTCGCTATAGGAATTTAGCCGACTCAAAAGAAATTGTAGTTCTGATACACTACTCGCAATTAAAGTGGTATCATCTGCATATCTGATATTGTTGACGAATTTTCCACCAATATATACGCCTTTACGAGCGTTGGACATTGATTCTTCAAAAATTCTTTCGGTATAGATATTGAATAATAATGGCGACAATATACAACCCTGTCTAACTCCTTTCGATATTGCAATGCATTCTGTCAGTTCTCCATTAATGTCGACTTGTGCTGTTTGGTTCCAATATAATTGCTTGATGCATTGTAGTTCTTTTCCTTGGATGCCAATAGATGTGAGGATTTCCACCATTTTGTCATGTTGTACGGTGTCGAAGGCTTTTTCGTAATCCACAAAACATAGGTAAACATCTTTATGTACATTTCTGCATTTCTGTATTAACACTTGAATAGAGAGTAGGGCTTCTCTTGTACCCATGCCTTCTTTAAATCCAAATTGAGATAGACCCATGGCTCCTTCACATTTTTTATAAATTCTGGAGTGAATGATTCTTAGAAAAATTTTGAGAGCGTGGCTCATTAAACTTATAAGTCTGTAATCGCTACATTGTCTTGGGTGGCTTTTCTTTCGAATTGTGATGAAAGTTGATTTCAGCCAGTCTTGAGGATATCGGCCTGAGTCATATATGTAATTAAATAGCACTACCAAAAGCTGTAGGTTTTCGTCATCTATTAATTTTAACAATTCGGCGGGAATTTCGTCTGGTCCACAGCTTTTTTTATTACGTAGTAATTTTATTGCACATTCCACCTCAGATTTAGTGATTGGGTTCCCAGTGAGCGATTGTTGGTTAGCTGGAACGTTGACCGATCGGTTATTGTCATTAAATATCTGTCTTATGTATTCACTCTACACTATTTTCTTTTCATTTGTATCAAAGACGGCTTTGTTGTTAACGTATAGTACTTTCGGTATTGACTTAAATCGTACTCCAGCGGCTTCCTTAAGTCTTTTGTGTAAATTGAAGTCATCGTGAAGCTGTTGGAGACGTTCAATTTCCTGACATTGACTATTTAAGTGCTCAATTTTTGCAATGCGTATTGTCGATTGTATTTTTTTTTTGTTTATTGGATATAAATAAGCTAGCTGAACTCGTCTTTAGGACGAGATCTACAACTTTGCCTCCACGAATTATCCCAAATTCCAAGCGGTTTAGAAGATATGTGCCTGACAAAATTACCCTTTTAAAATCAAAGCCTCAGGTCTTTGGGGGCCCACAACCGCGAAAGTTGAAGTGATAGTGAAAAACGCCGAGACACGGGTCTTCTATCACGCTGTTGTGTCAGAATGTGGTTAATAAACCATGACTCAAAAAATGACACACATTATTATTATACTACATCTTTTGTAGGTGTAATTCGAATTATTCATTTTGTAGTTCGAACTATTTCATTTGAATTTCACCACGCTGCACAGTGCAAAATATGAGCACTTTAGCGGAACTTTACTAATAACTTTTAAAGGAAAAGGTGTAGATTCCTAAAATTTTGCACAAATATTTCTTATGTTAGTGGACAGTGTGGGGCTCAAATTGGGCCACATAGACCCGCGGTTTCCTGTAGCGCTCATGTAACGGTGGCTGCCGTTTTTACGTTTTACATTCATATTTCAATCGATTTTGATGCAAATTGGTATATTGAATTTTCAGCGGATAGAAAACTTATGTACAAAATATTTTCAATATAGGTTCGCGTTTTGGAATAGCCCCCACATGCCGGGTTCCCTCATATTGGGTATTTTAAAGGTTAAAGACAAAAATTGCAGCCGATTTTGATGCAAATGTAAATGTTTAGATGTTAGAGAATAAAAAACCTCCTCACACAAAAGCTGTCAACATAGGTCCACTTCTGGGTGAAGCCCCACAACCCTACACATCTATTAAGGAGTAAAATGTCAATATTTGTTGTTTTCATTTGTATCTATAATGGTTATTGGTCGATTCAGCAGGTCTGTACCATAAATTGTGTTAATAATGTCTTTCAGATCAAGTTCATGTCTGCACTGCATTACAATTTTTAACGTATTTTGGGATTTGCACCGCAGCATCTAAAAATGTTGCACTATATGTAAATCACCAACATTTAGAGGTCAAAACTATGAAAAATTGCGAGAGGTTTCTAAATTTTACAGAAATTATCATTGTTAGAATTAGTGAGTCCATTTCTTCAAAACACAGTCAACAATGGCGTTCATTGTCGCGTTTACCTTCCACTTTTGGAAAATGCAACTGAATGAAATTCCCGAAGTCTTTTTAGAAAATCTTGAATATCTCCAAAGACCGCGCGATACCGCAGCAGTTTTATAGCTCTGCGAACAGAGGAGAATCCAATCTTTCAGACTATATATATCTTAACACGTGAATGTACGTAACTCACTTTTGAAATGTCCACGGAAAATAAAAAAAATATAATTTTAAAGACTTCAAAAAATCACTTCGTTCCGACTAAAAATGCACGAAAACAATAAGGGTTTTTTGCATTGTTTTAATGTGTAAAATATCATAACTGTTTTCTAAAATATTAAGAAAAATAAATCATGGCATACGGACTTACCATTTGTTCGCACCACTCCATTTTTTTAATGAATCAAAAATACATTTCTTACAAAAAAAAAAAAAATATTAAACAAAAGTGCAACTTTAAGTGCATTTTTTAGTCGTTCCGTGGAGTAAATCGGCAAACTGAGTATGGACCATTTGCAGTGGAGTACTTAGCTAACGAATTCAATATAAGTTTAATTAATTTCATGTACTTTGAAAATCCCTTAAAGTTCCACTAAACTTCCCAAATTTCGCACTGTGCGCTGCAGTGTCAAAATACAGTTAATAGTTTTCGTGTCGCATAGTGTAATGCATTCTTCTTGAAGCTTCTAAAAATATTTTTTAGCACAACTCTCATGTAATGGTATCTCCAGATATAAAATAGAAAATTCCTTTAATCATACCCTCCACCTTCAGATGGAGGCTATAACTAACTTTTTGAATCCGTTTGTAACACTTCGAATTTTTTTGATCAACATAAAAATATGTCAATATAGAGCAATATTTAACGTATCAAAAACAAAACCCGATTTTCGGTATTTTAAGGTTTTAGCAAAATTATCCTGGGTATATATCCGCATAGAAAGGTCGGTAGAGGCCCAGGATACCTCCTAGTTTTCGACAGAAGGGTACCTCCCAGGTTTTCGCATATTCAACGGTTTTAGCTAAATTAATTCGGTATTAAGTCTGTTTGGAGGTATTTCTGCAGAGAATAATTGGTTTAGTTCCACGTCCTGATATTGCTAGCGTAGAACCGTACCTCCCGATTATAGTTATTTTGGAGGTTTTAGTTTTATTATCCTACAGAAATATCCACAATTTGGTATTTAGCCTTCTTTGTGGGTACAAAACGTTGGAGCATGAAATATTTCGTACATGTGCAGGTTTCATATATAGCTTCCAAAGAACGGTACGTTCCGATTTTCGATATTTTAAAGGTTATATCCACATTATTCAACCGAAATGACTATATTTGGTATTTCTCCCTTCGAGGTATAACATATTTCGGCAGAAAATTGCCCTCTCGATTTTTGGAAATTTTCAATGTTTTAGCAATATAATCCAACCGAAATAACTGAAGTTCTGCCCAATTGAACTTAACACCGTTTTTACATGCTGTTACAAAGTTCTCTTTCATTGAACACGTTTTTATTCTCCTAAACATAATACCTTCAGTAATTCATAAAAGTGACCTTTAAATGCATGTTGGTATTATCGAGACTTTACTGTACTTAAAGACGTGGTCGTGATCGAGTTATTCCAAGCACTGAAGTCAGTGTTCACTGGGTTTTTAGTCCATTTTGAAGAACTTTGGCTGATTTTCCAATCGGTTGTTTTGGATTTTTGGTAATACGTTCAGAAATATTTTTGATTGGGGGAGGTACCCTGGTCACTCCACTGACCAGTATAAAAATAGAACATTTTATTTTAGGTCGCCAATATGAGCGGATAATACTAAAGCACCTCTAAATTTGAGGTATAACAAAAATGATTGAAATCAATATTTCGTTGCGTATCCTTTATTCTGGATGACACAAGCATATCTTTAGAGTATATTAAATTATTAATTATTGCAGGCGATAATACTTTCCAGGCTATTTTTGCGATTTGAAATACATTTTTTGCAGTTGGGTTTTGAGTTAACGATCTCCTAGAAGTACCAATCTAGAGTTAAGATCAGGGGATTGGACAAGCCAATAGACAACTTCTGTCGAATTGTTTTGGAATTACTCCTTAACCACTTCCGATACATGTTTAGGTTCTTTATCTTCCTGGAATGTCCATCTAAGTGACATCTCTTCTTCGTCATAATACAACATTACGATAAGAATATATTACGATACTTGAAACGATCCATAATTCTATTAATTTTATGAATTGGTTCTATTCCTTTGACCTAAGAACAAAATTCCAGACCATTATGTTCCGCCTCGATGTTTTGCTGTGACTTTGCAATATTTAGGATGTAAGATTTGCCAATTTGATCCTGCTATCTGAATCCTTTAAATTAAGCTTAGATTCATCAGAAAACAGCACACTATAGTTCAGATGGGTCGTGGAACTCCAGTCTGGCTTTTTAATTTTTTGTCGATACGAAGGGTATTTTTGCTGGTCGTCGATTGAATAAGCCGCTCTCTACAGCTATTCTGTAAATAGTTCTTTTGCTAATTTTTAAATCTAAGCAACTTTGTACTTGACCAGTAGAAGCATTTTCCTGAAATAATTAATAATTTAATATTCTCTATGCCTAAAAGATGTACTTGTGTCATCTAGAATAAAGTATACGCAGCGAAATATTGATTTCAATCATTTTTGTGATACCTCAACCTGGGGGTTGCTATATTGTTGTCGGCTTATATTTGCGACCTAACATGTTTTTTGAATTTTTAATTTCGTTTATTACATTTCGAATTCTTAATGTTCGTTTTTTCCAATAATATGGACATAAATAAATAAAAAGAAAACAAGTAAGAAAAGTCTATAATCGGACGGAGCCGACCATGGGATACCCTATACCACTATTCCTGGACAATCGCTCTCCACGGAACTTCTTTTCAATGATTGTGAAAATTTAATTATCAAATATCAGAGATGTAATGTACAATACTTATGACCAAAACCAAAAAGTTATCTAGCATGACAAAGACATTGTAGCAGGAAAGGAAAATTTAGTTCACACAAACTAAAATGTAATGAAACCCACTTTTGTAGTACTACTACTTCCGTTGTTTAACCGCTTCGTTATTGATTTTTCTACCAAGTTCACACAAAAGTTTCAGTCCATTTAACCCGCTAAGTATTATCTGATCTTCACGTTGGTTTGTACGCTTCTTCTTCATCATAAACTCAAACTTTGTTAAAATTTTGCGGGTTATTATTTTGACCTACACAGCCGCTACAAAATTGGTTAAAATTTTGTTTTTGGTCCATTTCATTCCCTGAACATCAGCACGATCATCAGCAAAAACTAATCATTTCAATTCTGGCCCGAACCCAACCTCCTTAAAAAATTCGTTACAATCGGTCCATAATTGCGGCCTTAAGCTTGTTTACAATTTTTAATGGACGGACACACATCGCTAAATCGCTTTATCTCGTCGAGATATGAATTTTGGCATACCAAATAAGGGGTCTAGGATGAATATTTCGTGGTGTTACATAAACTTTTGGAGAGACAATATGTAGCATGGGATAAAAATGTGGTTCTCTACACAGAACCCATTATATATTAGGCAGTAGGCCCGTTATCTAGCAAACACTTTATTGCAATTTACATCAGAGGAAAGGTCAGTAGTTTTTCCCATATGTAGGCTACTTTGCGAGATATATATGTATGTCCTCAAGGAATTAAAATATCGACCAAAAATAATTTTTTTATATTTTTCATACAAAAGAATTGGTCCATTTCACCCGCTAAAGAATATCAGATCATCATTCAAAATTGTAGGCATCTTTACCGACCTATACTCTTACACGGTGCAAAATTTCGTGACTATTGATGTATAATTGCGACTTCTAGCGAGTTTATTATTACACTACAAACAACTAACGGAATATATTAGGCTGTAACTCTGTTATCTGATCATGCACACCAACTTAATTGGCATCAATTGAAAGGTCAAGCGTTCCACTTTCAAGTATATCTCACTTGTCCGAAATGTCACTTCCAGGAATTAAGATATATGCTGTATATTAAAAATTTTCACAATTTTCACACAAAAATTTTGGTTCATTTAACCCTCTAAATATTATCCGATGGCCATCTCAAATTACAAGCTTCTCCTTTGTGATATACTCTTACCTTATTTAAAATTACGCGTTGATTGGACTATTTTTGGTCCATTTCACCCGCTAAATATTTCACTATCATTACCAATAAGAATAGGGATCTATTCTGATCTGAACCCGACCTCCATACAAAATTTCGTGACGATCGGTCAATAATTGCGGCCTGGAGCGTGTTTACAATTTATAATGGACAGACGGACGGACGGACAGACACACGTCTCAAAATCGCTTTATCGCGTCGAGATATGAAGATTGGTATACCACATGGGGGGTCTCCGACGAATATTTCGCGGTGTTACATGAATTTTTACCAAAACAAACTTATATTACCCTTTTCCACATTGTGGTATAGGGTATAAATACAAATAAAAAATTACAACTTAGTTTTCTTAAAAAATTTTCATTTTAAAATATTTTACTGAGGGATGTTTTGGCCGATACTGTATGTATGTCTACAATTGTTGATGCAGAAGTTTTAAACACTGGGAACTACAAATAACAAATTACATCCAATCTTGCCGCAAATGTAGATATAAACTGAAAATCGGTAGTGATAATGCCAAATTGTAGCTGTAACTTGGCATTATCACTACCGGTCCAAAAATTTAGCTAAAATCGTCAAATTAGCTGAAATTGGTCGGTAACGTTACATGGGGGACAATTTTTGCGGGTAAAAACCTCAAAATATCATAAATCGTGTGGTACCGTTACATGGGAGCTATACCACAACATGAACCTATGTCTATAATTTTTGGTTTATAAATTTCGTGGCCACTAGGAACTCTTAATGCCATGTTATAGCTAATACGGTCTAATATGACTAAAAAAATCAAAATACCTGAAATCGGAAGGTACAGTTATATGTGAGCTATACAATTTCAGAACCCATTCAAACAATTTTATGAAAATTAAGGGAAATTTAAGGTATATGACTAAATTTACTAAAATAAAGGAATTTGCGGTGCCTTTATATGGGGACTACGATAATACGCCGGATTATGTAGATTTTTACTTTGTGTCTAAACGTATTTTAAATTTAACAACATCAACTAATTTAATCAACATTTCGCTACTGTAAAGTGGATATTATCTTGCATATCCAAAAATCCACTTTGATTTGTTTTCTGCTGTCTTTTACCGACTATTGTAATGTTTCCCTTGAATCCTGTCTATGTAAATATTTATAAATAGACATCGGATTTTTGCATGTTTTTTATTTCTCATCCGATTGGACTCAAATTTTGGATCTAGGCGTTTTGAGGGTCAATTTTTCGATATTTGGGGTCATATCAAAAATATGCAAAAAATATGCAAAAAATATGCAAAATATATGCAAAAAATATGCAAAAAATATGCAAAATATGCAAAAAATATGCAAAATATGCAAAAAATATGCAAAATATGCCAAAAATATGCAAAATATGCAAAAAATATGCGGAATATGCAAAAAATATGCAAAATATGCAAACAGTTTTTGGTCGAAAATCGTCAAAAAAGTCGTAAAATGTACAATTAAAGTTGGAAAAAATCATCAAAAAAACTTTAAAGTGTCCTAAATTAAGAATATTGGCCATTTAACGTCGATTTTTTGTGTTATTGATACCTCTAACGACGATGTTAAAGCTATTTGCCCGTATTATGCATTAAATTAAAGGTAATTCTGTTTATTTTATATTCAAAAACAAAATGCGTAAGTATTTCTGAATTCGAGATAGAAAGCCAGTGTCCCGATTAACGTGACTACGTACGCCTTAGTGCGAAAATGGAGCCTATCTGGGTATAGCCGACTACTTGGAGAACGCATTGTTTTAGATGTTCGTCCTTTGTGGTGAGCTCGACTCGGAGTTAATGTGACTTTTTTATGAATTTCGAACAGTTGTTCTTTTGTAAGTTTGGGTCGAATATTTCCGGAGAAGTTTCCATCTTCGCTTTTTTAAGATTTTTGTCGCCATTTGACTGTTTACGGTGTTTTGTTTGCCAAGCCAACAAGTTCAGGACTAAGATACCACAGGTGATTTATCATTTTTTATTTCCTTTTTCTGTCTATGTTTTCGTATTTCAATAGATTTTCAATGAGGTCTAGGTCTTCTTTTGATGCTAAACGCTTCGTAGAATCTGAAGAACCATCTGTCCCGAAAATAATCAAGCGCAGCTTCAACAAAAACACCTAACCATGAAATTGTCATTGCTGCTGGATCCCCGTACAGTGTCCTATAGGAACGTTAGTCGTATCATTTTTTCTACAGTGGAAGCTCTCGGAGAAGACCCCAACAAATATATGATCTTTAGAAGCTTTATCCGTTTATTCTGAAGAATAAACAGTGAAAAATACTAGCAACAACTTCAAGGAAGATACCCCAAAACAAGGCTATTTGCGTGCACTGGCATGGAAAACTATTAACATGTATTCCCAAACCAGTGCAGAAAGAACGGGTTGCTGTTCTGGTATCATCTGGTATGGGGATAAAGAACAACTCATGGGCGTTCCTGAAACTGACAGTAGCTCAGGGGAGAAACAAGACTTAGCAGTGTACGAATGCCTAAAATAATGGGGTCTTACCAGCTTGAGCAGATGTTAAGTCGAGAGCTTCTGTACCTGCGTACAGATTTATAAGAAGTATTGTTGAGAGGGATTTTTGACTGCAAGTTTGGCAGCACATCCGGATATCAAACAAACATATTCACGCGATTTCTATAAGAATAGTCTGCGATTGACAAATCCAAGTTCGATGTAGGCGAGAATGTTTTGAAACTACTTCCCAGGTGACTTCCCAAGAACAAGAGGTCGTAGAAGCACTTTGTGTTTTCATCTTTCGAGCCCGGTTTAACGCGCCCAGAACGTTTCCTATTTTGTATCAAAGGACAAAGACTGAGTGTTATAAATGAGAGTGTGGGTTATTGATTTTACAAAACCTATAATGAACAAGATAATGGTTATGTAGATATAATATTGGATGGATTGGATAAACATAATCAGGTTGAAATGGATTAGAGGCAGTAGATTGAGAAAGCGAAATTCAGAAATATTTTTTAGGTCCAAAAAAAGACCTAAACCGCATTGAAGATTTATTGAAATACGAAACAAATATCAGATAAAGGAAATAACAAATTGATATATCATCTGTGGTATCTTAGTCCTGAACTTGTTGGCCTGATCTGATGGTTCAAACCACCGTAAAGAGCCAAATGCGACAAAAATCTTAACAAAGCAAGCAGAAGAAGATGGAAAAAACCAAACTAATAGTACTGTTACACTAGAGTTTTTATGCCGGGTTAACCCACTTCGAGAGGATTTATTTGACGTTTGCGCTATGGAATTGACATTTGAAATCCAAACCCACTGGGTTAATCCAGCTAAGTGTAATCGGGGTATAACAAAAGAACAACTGCCGAAATTTCCAGAATAAGTCTACCAGGCGTAATTACAGGGTATACTTACTTGTTGTTCAAGAGATTAAGCATTAACTTCTTGAAAAAGATCCTGTAACTTGACCGCAGAACATCAATTAAAAGGAAGGGTAAAGTATGTTAAACAACTTGAAAGTTGTGAACGACATAGCAGAGCAAGGAGTCGAGTTCATGACCAAGTAGTCATCTTTACCCAAATGCCTCCAAAGTCACATTATGTCAGCCCCTTAAATAAATGTAAATATGAACAAAATGTAAAATACATTTGTTTTCATTCCCAAAAATTGATAGTATGGGAAGAAATAAAAAATAATTTAGAAAATTAAGTTACAATGTTTTATTTATAAAAGCACTTAAAACTAGAACATAATTTTTTTTAATGATGGATTCTCTCAAATAAATCGCTGGTGGCCGTTTAATATTGCCACAATTTTTAATTCAAATGCAAGCGTTTTATTTGAGAGATTTAATCATTAAAAATATTTTCTAGTTTTAAGTGCATTTGTAAATAAAACCCTGTAACTTATTTTTTTAACTACTTTTTATTTTTAACTTGTCAGCATTTAATTTTTTGACCACTGGGAACCTCATAACAAAATTATTGCCAATTTAGGCCGAAAATGTAGATAAAAACTTTAAAATACCTGAAATCGCGTTGTGCCGTTATATAGGGGCAATACCAAAACCTTGACCTGAGCCCAACATTTTTAGTGAGGAAGTTTCTCTACCATTGGGAACCCCAAATGCCAAGTTATAGCCAATTCGGCCTAACAATTTAACCAGAATCCTTAAAATACTTTAAATCGGGTGGTACCGCTATATGGGGGCTCTAAGAAAAAATGGACCCATATTGGTTTTGGTTTCATATTCATGTATTGTCATCCAAGTCTGAAAAGTGTGCAAAGTGTGTGGAAAATAAGTTACTAGATTTGAACTAAACAGACACCAAAGCAAGTTAAATTAAACACAGTAAAAAGGTTTTTTCACAATAGACTCCATTTTCACCCTAAGGCGTTTTCGGGACATTGGCTTTATTATCTTGAATTCAGTATTACTTACGTATTTTGTTGTTCGGCAAGAAATATTAAGAATAGTATGGCATTTAATTTAATGCATAACACGGGCTAATAGATTTAACGGTTTCATAGATATGGGTAGCTGAAGTCGTCAAATAGCCAAAAAGTCGAGATTTTCATAACTACGAGGACCCAGTGGCATGTGTTAACATATTCCAATTGTGCTCAAACTTTAACAATCTTAATATCTAACCAAACTAAACGCTTTAGGGGAGTGCCGCATAAAAAAATCCGAAATCGCTGTTTTCACTTTCAGTTAAAACCAGACTAATGCAACAAATTAAGACAAAGAAAATATTGAATTTTAAATAAAATATTTAACAATTTAACAAATTTTATATTTTTTAAAAGGTTAATAAAAAAAATGGTATTACAATATACATACAACCATATTTTTATATCCACACTGTGGTAAGGGGTCTCAGTAGCATAAAAATCTGCTAAAAAAGCGACGTTAAACGGCCAACAATTTTAATTTAGGACACTTTGATGATTTTTTCCAACTTTAATTGTCAATTTTACGACTTTTATGACGATTTTCGGCCAAAAACTGTTTGTATATTTTTTGCATATTCTGCATATTTTTTTGCATATTTTGCATATTTTGCATATTTTTTGCATATTTTGCATATTTTTTTTGCATATTTTGCATATTTTTTGCATATTTTGTGCATATGCAAAATATGCAAATATGCAAAATAAATACAAAATATGACCCTGCCATTGAATTTAGATTTCTTTGAAACGAATTTTGCTCCAATCAGAATCTTCGTATCTCTATTATTAAAAAATATGCAAATATGCAAAATCCGATGTCTATTTATAAAGATGGCAACAAACCTAAACGGCAATCACCAACGCAATGCCACCAAACGCAAAGCTTCGGCTGTACAAATATAAAATACTTAATAGCAATTGTCGTAAATATGTATAGCAAGAATCATAAGCAGACGCTGGTAATAGTCGTCGTAATAGCAATGCAAATAAAATCAAATTAAAGTCAATTGAGATATTCCAAATTGGCTATGAAGTTGAGAATATTTTTAGTATTATAAGTACATTTCAATACTATGTAATCCGATTGCCAATAGAGCACGAATATCTGCGTAGAAATAATTTTGAAGGTTTTTTATTTTTATATTGCCATTCTGTATTTGATCAATACTATCGAAATGAAAAAAGTCATTTTATTAAAAAAAAAATGTATGCCTTTACTTCCTGCGTTACCAGGCAATGAGAGGTAGAAAACATACAAAGGCCTACACATAATTAGTTTTATAATAAGATATCACACTTATTTGCAGAGCATCACGCGAGAGCAATACAAAACATAAATTTTGCAACCGTACATTCTAATTTTTTTATTCCTAGTTATTTGTCTGATTACACAATGCAACAAAATGGAGGTGAAAGTCTGGGGAAGAGATAATTCCTTTTGGGGATGGATGTCCTTGGTGAGTATATTAAGAACCCCGAAGGACAGATCCGCCGTGAGTAGAACTTTCGAGTTATGGTGTGATGAATATTTTGCTGGAGACCCTGTAAGCCCTCAGGAATTAGCGTTATATCTTCGTTAGCTGTTGCTTTAGCTTATTTTTGAGATTTCATGTCTTCAGTCAAATCGAATGAGGATTATTTTCGTAGAACATTTCGATCTTCTAACTTGGTTCCTTCAATGTCCTTTTCGTCCTTTATTTCAAGAACCGCATTGAAAGTCCCTTAGGATGAAATTTTTCAGGTTCGGAATGTTCTGCAAAAATGTCGCTCAGACGATAACTCCCTTATCAGTGAGGTTTTTAAATGCTGTATCAGTTTTTTCATTGCTGTGGAAATGACCCGCAGAAAAAGTGATAAAATACGCGACATTTTCCAAAACAATTTTATGTGATTTTCCGACTATAGAATTTCTCGTAACTCGCGGTTTAGTAGATGGATTTTCACGGGGAATGATTTATTAGATCTGGAACGTGAAAAATAATATGTGCAATAGAGTTCGAGGTATTCGAATGGCAATTTCAAATATTAGACCCAAAAAATATGATTTTTAGAAAAATGTTCGCACAAAATTTCCTCATTTGAATGTAGATTTCTATGAAGCTGTGCAGACTACATTTACAATATTCGTATCAAATAATTCAGAATCGCAAGAACTACCATCATATAAATGATTTTTATAAAAACGTGTTTGCGGAACGCAACTTAAAGAAAATGTCAAAAAACACTGGAAATTTGGCTTGAAACCGTAGGCATACTTTAATGATAAAAGCAGATTAAATTTTGAAAACTAATACATTAAGAGATCACCTTTATTTAGTTTGCTTCTACTTTTACTTTGACAGGAAAATTGTGAGAAATTGTGGTTTACTCGCAAATCGAGAGAAAACAAAAAAGACATGTTGGCTGCAACCCATTTTTAACATAAATATAGCCGCAGCTTCCACGCAAATTACACTGTGCAACATTTTTAAGGTGATCTTGTGCAAACAATTCGAACTGAGGATTTTTTAAAAGTACAGACCCAAACGACAAGAAACCCTAGTTGGGTTTTGTTGTGTCAGACCCAGCTCGGATTTTATGGCCCCATCTAAACCTGGTTAAATATTGAGTTTTGAAAGAAATTCAGGGCTATATCTCTGAAACCAATGAGAATCTTCTTCTGACCTCTGAAGCAAATTTGTAGATAAGAACAAGAATAAAATATTTGGAGAAATAATGAACTCGAAAAACTACATTTATTGTCTCAAATTTCAAAATATATGCAAAAATTCCTCAATTTTTATACATTTCACACTGTATCTCCAAAACCGTTAATTTTTTCTGAATATTTTCTTTTGCAAAAATATTCCCTGGAATGTACATGTCATTGTTGTAAAATGCCTCTATGCCGTTGTTTTCAGTATATTTTTCAACGACGATTTAATAAAAAATGTCAAGAATGTAGTGAAATCCGAATAAGCTGTTGGTGTGAACTGTGTTTGAAATACGTGTTGTAAAAGATATGATGCAAAATACCGCTGAAACAACATAAAGTAAGCATTTTAGAGTTTCCGAATGTTCTAATGAATTGTTGAGAACTTTAGTTGGAAGATTTTTCCAAAAGGTTATTTGGTTCAACTCCCAACAGTTTAGACGATACTGAACAGAATTTCAGCAATTATGTAAAATTTTCTATATTTTATAGATTTTGATGCCCTAGATGGAGTTTTTCTTATGTGGTTTTTTCAAAAGATAAGTTTTACTAGTTTAGGGCTACAATATTGTCAAAGACAGCAAGGCCAAATTCCTATGCGTTTCTGAGATAAAGGCCTCATAATTGCAAAAAAGTGTAGATTAAGCCCGGTTTAGATGAGACCATAAAATACGAACTAGATCTGACAGGACAAAACCCTACTAGGGTTTTTGTAGTCTAAATATGTACTATCAAAAAATGCACACTACAAGCTGTTTGCATTTTCAGTGTTGCATAGTGTTATCTTTTAAGACCAATATGTTTGCCACGTCCAAAAACATTTCATTTTATACAAAAATATTTTATTTGTAGGGTAAATCTTGGGTTCAGCTATGTTAAATTTTCAAAAATATTGGTGATATACATTTTGATACGATCAAAAATGTGCCATGTCCGTCCGTCTGTCTCTCTTTTTGGCTGGTGCGCACGATAACTCTCGAACGGATCAACCGATTCGAAGCAAATTTTGGGTATCGTAATATCTTGTCCAAACTAAGTTTAAGTTCGAATATGGTCCTCCCCCATAAAATCTAGGAGGAATAATATGATGTGTTAATTTGGGACCAAATCGGTTGCTCCCTTCGAGACTTACCGTTCACACGATTTTATAGAACATTTTTGAATTTTTTAAAAAGGAGTGGACCGACATGGCCCATCTTAGAATTTTTACTAGGTTTGGACAAAATTTTACGAAGTTCAAAATTTGGTTCAAATCGGTCAAACCGTTGGGGGGTTATCGTCCGCACCAGGTATTACATTGTTTTTACCAAAGGTGGTACACAAACTTGATACCCCGTACAGCATTGTAATTTGCATCAATTTAAAAAACTGAGAATTTATCTTTAATGATTTAAAACCTTGCCTATAACGATTGCGATATTTTCTAGCATGAGGTACATGTAGTTACTTGCAAACAAACCATAACGATAAAGGAACCCACTTATATGTTCGACAGTAGATCTGTTATTTAACCGCTATATTGCTATAATTTGCATCAAGGTAGTGGTCCAGAGTCAATTTTCAAGTTTCGCCTTCCTAATTTCTCGGAATATGCCCCCCAGAATTCAAAATGTAGAACAGAAACTAAATTTGAATATTTTCTCATAAAAGTTATAATCAATTTCATCCGCTAAATACCATCCTATTATTATCCAAGATGATTAACATTCTCCTTGACCAAAACCCTTTCCTCGGGCAAAAATTTGTCTGTATTGAACTATAATTCCCACATCTATCTTGATTATGATTACATTTCCCACAATTAAAGCTGTGGGATCTCTCAATATATATGGTTGTAACTCTGTTATCTGACCGTGTACGTCAACATAATTTATATCAACCCCCCAAAGGTCGAAAATTCCTCTTTCAAATATGAATTTCGTGAGAGCAACATGTCTTCCAGCAATAAATATATAGTCATTGCACTAAACATTTTAGCAATTTCCACACATAAGTTTTGATCCATTTAATCCGCTAAATATTATCTGATCATCAAGTTAAATTGCAACCTTCTTCCCTGTTGTATAAGTTCGATTCATTGGTTACGCCAATGTATACGTTCGATACTTTGTTTCCCCTTCTGCAGCATTCCAATTACCCACGCTAATTGACCGCTCTCACGAGCCCTATGGGGATATCTTCTCTGCACTTCTTCCAGAAGCCTTATTCGCCTTGTTCGGATTGTAGGAGAGAGTTCGCTCTTTTCTACTACGTCTCCTGGAAGCCTTATTCGCATAGTTCGGATGCAGAGAGGCGCTTTCCAATGCTGCAGTCGTAGTTGATGTCACGGCCTTTGATCGCTATTTCGCCCTCTTGGCAACACACTTGCTATTTAACTTTCGAAGGAGTCACACTCCTTTTGCTTTTGTTCGTAGCTTCACATACAAAGGTAACTCTTATCCTAAGAAACTCACTTTTACCAACAATAAACCGAAAATATATTTTAAACTGATACACTCGTGTTTGTCTTTAAGTTCTTCTCTTTTCATCCCTGAGCTATCGACGGTCCGTGGTATCACGCCAACACCTGTCGTAAACCCAAAGTTTATTAAAAATTTCGAGGCAATCGGACTATCATTGCCAGCTACAAGCCGCTTCAAAATCGGACAAAAATTTTATTTCTTTCTTCATTTCACCCTCAAAAAATATTTAACGATCATCGCCATACAAAATTTCGTGACGTTTCGGTCCATAATTTCGGTTTGTAGTTTGATTACAATTTTTAATGAACGGACGGACACACATCTCAAAATCGCTTTATCTCGTCGAGATATGAATTTTGGAATACCCCCACTACGAATATTTCGCGGCGTTACATGAATTTTCAGAAAAACAAACTTTTAATATACTTTCCACATTGTGGTGTAGGGTATAAATATATCGCGGTGCTCTTAAAGCAAATTTAAATGGAAGGTGCTTACACCTGGAAGTTTTTACGGATTCTGAAACTACAATGTTCATAGATGAGAAAAATAAAAAAAACAAAAAATCGCCAGATCGCTTTTTAAATAAATTGCGATTCAAGTAGATTTTCACGATTTTGCTTGGAAACTGCAAGTCGCTTCGAACGGGACTAAAGAAAATGTTGCAGCTATGAAAATTCTCTATATGATTGACTTTTATGATAATTTCGTAGGTTTTACAGTTATTGGGAAAATGCATTGACTGTCACTATGCAACACTGAAAATGCAAACAACTTCCAGTATGCATTTTTTGAATGTACATATTTAGACTATTTATGGCTTCATTTAAACCGGGCTAAATCTACATTTTTTTGCATTTATCGGACCTTTATTTCAGAAACGAATAGGAATTTGGCCTTGCTGTCTTTAGCAATATTGTAGCCCTAAACTAGTAGAAATTGTCATTAAAAAAACGACGAAGAAAAACTCCATCTAGGTCATCAAAATATATACAATATAGAAAATTGTACATAATTGCTGAAATTCTGGTCAGCATCGGCTAAACTATTGGGAGTTGAACCAAGTAACCTTTGCAAAAATCTTCCAAAAAAAAATTCTCAACAATCCTTTAGAACATTTTGGAACTCTAAAATGCTTCCTTCATGTTGTTTCAGCGGTATTTTGTATCATATCTTTTACAACACGTATTTCAAACACAGTTCACACCAACAGTTTATTCTCGCATTTCGGATTTCACCACATTATTGACATTTCTATTAAATCGTCGTTGAAAAATGTATTGAAAACAACGGGATAGAGGCATTTTACAACAATGACACGTTCTGAAGAGTTGTGTATTACATTTCCAAAAGAAAATATTCAGACAAAATTAACGGTTTTGGAGATACGGTATGTATATGTATACAAATTGTGGCATTTTTGCATATATTTTGAAATTTGAGGCAATAAATGTAGTTTTTCGAGTTCACTATTTCTCCAAATATTTTATTCTTGTCCTTATCTACAAATTTGCTTCAAAGGTCAGAAGAAGATTAGCATTAGTTTCAAAGATGTAGCCCCGAATTTATTTATAAACTCAATATTTAGATGGGCCATAAAATCCGAGCTGGATCTGACACAAAAAACCCAACAAGGGTTTCTTGTCGTTTGGGTCTGTACTTTCAAAAAATCCTAAGTTCGAATTGTTTGCACAAGATCACCTTAAAAATGTTGCACAGTGTGTATCGCCTCCTTATAAAACAATGTCATGACTGAAATTTCCCAAATTAAACTTATATATCTCGAAAATGGTATAACCCAGAAAAAAATTACGAAATCCAATCTTGTAGAGACTTTTCACAGCTGCAGCATATTCTTTAGTCCTGTTTCGATAGGACGTGCGATTTCCAAGCTAAATCCTAAAGACCTAAGAAAATAATCTGAAAGTTTGATCTGCACGTCTATATCCCAAAAATGGTAAAACCTAGGAAAATATCATTTAGCCAATCTTGTACAGAATTTTCACAGCTACAACATTTTCTTTGGCCCCATTTCGATAGGACTTGCGGTTTCCAAGCAAAATCGCGCAAAATCTAAAATAAACCTAAAAATGTGAATTTTGACCGCGATTTATTTAAAAAGCACAATTTTTTGGTTTTGGATTTTTCTCACCTATGAACATTGCTGTTTCAAAATCCGCAAAAACTTCCTAGGTGTAAGCGGTTTTCACTTAAAGTTAGTTAAGGCTCACCATGTATGACATTGTTGTATAAGGAGGCATTGTCCCAATTTGTCTATAATGGATCAAAGGTAAGTAAAATCGTTTACTTCGGTGATATCTGTGTCATTGAGTAGAACGGGAGAGTTATTCGGTGTGCCTGTTCTCATTACTTTTGTCTTTTTAATGTTAATTTTCATTCCACCTTCCAGGATATACTTTTGGAGCTTGTCGATTTTTTCTTGGACACCGATCAAGGTGTGCGGCATAAGGCAAATGTCGTCTGCGTAGTCCAAGTGATGAAGACGTTATCCTAGCTTTCATTGTATGCCATCCGTGGCAATTAGAAATAATAGAGAGGGGAGTATGCATCCCTGTCTGACACCGTTTTTATACTTAGAAGCTCACTTTCTATTTCCTTGAATGTAATTTTGCATGACGCATTTTGGTATAGCATACGGATGATTTCCTCTATTTTGGCGGGTATGCCAACGTTTGTAAGGCTTTCCCAGATGGCACCTCTTTAACACAAAATCTTTTTTTCTGAAACCCGCCTGTTCTCTTCTTATACATGGCTCTATTGCTGGTGAAATGCGTTCAAGAATAATGAATACCAGAATTATTTGAATAGTGTTTATCACGGTTACACCTATTCAGTTCCTGTATTCGCTAAGGTTTCCTTTTCTTGGTATGGTTACAATCAAACCCCCTATCCAGTCAGGCGGTATAGATTCTGATTCCCAGACTTCTCTAATGAGGGCCACATGTATCTTTGTAATGTGGGAACATGTTTAAATAATTCCGCGGGCATATTATCGGGGACCTATATATCGATGATACCGTCCGTTATATCTTCACTAATTCAGTATTAACCATTCTGATAAGGGCCAATCACAACGTTCGTATGTTTTTTGAGACCCAATCCCCTGATTTTCACTAATAAACCACATAACTTCACTCTCATATCTGAATTTTATTAAATCGAAAACTGAAAGGTAAAGAGGGTATTTACATTACTTCTGATGTTTCTGACCCTTGGACACATACTCATACATCTTCCGTATAACCCTACACAACGCCGTTGAAGTACGTATGACTGTTTGCAGTTTTAAAATTTTATTCACTTTTAAACATCCAAAAGCTAAAACAAATGATTTGAATCATAAAAATAAATTATATTTTCCAAAATATTTAAGATTTTTACATGGGCTTCGGTTCAATTGCATATATTTTGGGCGATAAATTTTAAGGGATGTCATGTATTTTCATAATTTTTATTTTCTTACTTTTGAAGTAATAAAGAATAAATATTGGAAAAAATATTCGTAATTTTACGTTCTTTTGGGAGAATAATCAATTTTCACTCGAAGCATCCAAGAAGAATTAAAATCAACACGGCAACTATCTTCATAAACCGTGTTTTGAACATTAGTGACAGAAAATTCCATGCCAAAAATTAAGAGAAAATTCTAAAAATACTTAAAATGAACGATTTTCCTGGGTTTTCGGAACGGTTTTCAGGTTCCAACTTATACAGTAATGATCTTTATCAAATCACACTAAAGAGCACTAATAATAACAACAAGTTTTTCAGTCGTAAAAAATCAAAAATCTCAAACGACAATAAATCAAATGTCTATCAAATAAAATGCAATGGGTTTTGGCCTAAGACCTTAGATGTCATGGCCTTATTTGCTTATATTTAGTTTGTAATTTTTTAGTTATAAGCTAAATTTATAACACTGTGCAACATTTTGGAGCCAATCGCTTGCAAACAACTTCTGTCCAGAATTTTATGAAAGTAGAGGACCAATAGGCAAAAACCATATTTGGGTTTTGTTTTCTTAGATCGGGTTCGGTTTTTATGGCCTCATCTAAACATGGTTAAAGGTCGGATTTTTAAAACAAATCGGGGCTATATCTCTGAAACCAATACGAATCTTGTCTTGACATCTGCAGCAAACTTGTAGATAAGAGCAAGAAAAAAATACTTAAAGGAATAGTGAATTCGAAAAACTGCATTTATTGTCTCAAATTTTATAATATATCTAAAAATTCTATAATTTGCGTATATTTCGCAGCTTATCTCAAAAAAATTTAAATTCTTCTTAATGTTACCTTTTGGGAAAATGTTCTCTGGAATGTAATACACAATTCTTCAGAACATTATGTTGTTGTAAAATGCTTCTATCGCCTTGTTTATAGCAAATTTTTCAACAACCATTTGGTAAATATTTCAATAATGCATTGAAATCCCCAACATGAGAATAGGCAGCCTGTGTGAACATTGTTTGAAATAAGTTTTGTAAAAGGTATGTTATGAAATACCCCTTAAAAAACGTGAAATAACCATTTTAGGGTTTCAGAATGTTCTGAAGAATTGATGGTCACATTATTTGGAAAATTTTTAGAATGGTTACTTGTTTCTACTCCCAACAGTTTAGTTGTTACTGACCAGAGTTTCAGAAATTATATAAACTTTCCTATATTTTAACGAGTTTGATGCACTAGATGCAGCTTTTCCTAGTTCATCTGTTTGACACATAATTTCTACTACTTTAGGGCTACAATATTGCTGAAGACTGCAGAGCAAAATTCATATTTGTTTCGGAGATAAAGGTCCGATCACAGGAAAAAAAGGCTCATTTTAGGTCGGTTTAGATGAGGCCATAAAATCTAAACCCGATCTAAGAACACAAAACCCAATTAAAGTTTTTGTAGTCTCAATATGTACTTTCAGAAAATGCCCATTAAAAGTTGTTTGCATTTCCAGTGTTGCACAGTGTAATAAATAAATAAATAAATAAATAAATAAATAAATAAATAAATAAATAAATAAATAAATAAATAAATAAATAAATAAATAAATAAATAAATAAATAAATAAATAAATAAATAAATAAATAAATAAATAAATAAATAAATAAATAAATAAATAAATAAATAAATAAATAAATAAATAAATAAATAAATAAATAAATAAATAAATAAATAAATAAATAAATAAATAAATAAATAAATAAATAAATAAATAAATAAATAAATAAATAAATAAATAAATAAATAAATAAATAAATAAATAAATAAATAAATAAATAAATAAATAAATAAATAAATAAATAAATAAATAAATAAATAAATAAATAAATAAATAAATAAATAAATAAATAAATAAATAAATAAATAAATAAATAAAATGCAATGGGAATAAGTCGAACCCATGCGAAAAACTCTATGTTGGCACCACAAAAAACGGACTAAAAACCAGAGTTAGTTCACATAAAACTGACCAAAAAGCCAAACACAAACCGCTGGAACAAAATACAGTCCTCGCATCACATTGTTCCAAACCAGGTCACACGCCTAATTTACAAGATGTTAAAATACTCACTCAAGAGGATAACTACAAACGCCGATATATGATGGAAATGTTGCACATAATTAATGCCCCAACACAAAAAAGAATGAATTACAAAACAGATACCGAACACTGTGCACAAATCTATCGAAATGTAATACAGAAACATCAAAAATTGAGAAAAGCTTCAGTTGAACAGCGACAGTGATGGAGGATTGACTCCTGATATTTGCTTAATAATACCAAAGTATATTTTTGTTATGTATTTTTGTTAAAACATTTATGTAATCAATGTTTTATGTTTGTTTTTTCTAAAAAGATACCTGATGATGACCGTCGAAGACGGCCGAAATATTGGAAATAAATAATCAAAAATAAAACAAATGTTTCGTTGTTTTATTAAAAGACCTACAGCCGAACAAAACTCACAAGAATAAATATAACAAATCAAAGGTCGACAATAAACAAAAACAGAATTTTAAATAATTGTTTCGTGCATTTTTGTGGCAAATTTATTGACCACCACTGTAAGTTAGAGAGGCCTTTTTCCTCCGTGTATGATCATACAAGTTATGTGAACAATATTCATTGAACATATATGTATTGTATGTATTTTCAACGAAAACGAAAATTTTTCATCCTAACTGTAATGAGTACAAGGTTAAAGTTATATTAGTGAACGTCGAATAATTGATATCAGTTCCCACCTTTGTTCATTTTTAACTTTCTATCCATACGTTTGCTGTTTTCATAAGATTTTACGGAGATTTGTGATATTGTATGCTATTCGACTGTATGCTATCAGTATTTTGTCTTGTTGTTTTCGCCTATTTGTATGTCTTTATCCACAATAGTTGTTGTTTTATCGAAATTCTCTAATAACCTTAGTTAAGTCGGCATAGATTTAACTCTGCATGATTATATTATATTGTATTGCTTTTTGGAAGCACTTAGTTTCCTTATAATAATAATCCATGAAACCGGGGAAACTCTTTCATTACAAAATATTCTTAGCGATTTCTGCTTTTTAATATATTGGACTTCTTGTTCTTGTTTGCCATGGGCACAAGTCTCTGCACTTCTACATATTTAGATGGATGAATTAACGACTTTTCTTTGGTTCGTTTCATTCAACATTTTTGGTTTGGATACGCCTCCACGACGTCTCAGCGATTGTTATAGTTACGACAATTTTTTAAAGCAGTCGTTAGGGTTACTTTGCCAATTGGGTTTGGGTTCATTGGTGACTTCAATAAGGTTGTCCATTTTGGTTTAAACACTTTTAAAAAGGGATATTTTTTTAATTGACTAACGTGCGTGATTGACAACTCCAATTAAATGTATCCAAGGAGAAACGATGATGGAAGGGCTTAGGAAAAAGGACGTGATTTTTTTGTTAATAGAGGATTTAACTTTTTTAGTAATTTTTCCAACACAACTTGATAGAATAAATCAGTATTTATTAAACGCAATAACGACCGACGATGTAAACCAATCCTACCGAACAACATATTTATTTATAAAAATGGGTAGAAAAAATGTCACTTTAAACCAAAATATTAATTTGCTGAGGTATTCAAAGTTTAGGTAACACTTTGTTTTTTTCCTTTTAGTATTTTACATATTTACAAAATATGAGTGTTTTTGAGTCTTCTTTCATAGTTCTAATCTACGAAAAAGCTAAAACCATAAAAATACAAAAAATTAAGAATTTTTTTTAATTTTTTTTCCGAACAATTTATAGTTTGTTCAAAGATTTATAGAAAATGCTCCTAGGTTTTCATGAAACTCATGTATTTTAACAAATGGAACGGGACTTGTACAAAATTATACATGGGCTGAAAGAGGACACCCTCAGGCATCATTCTGCGAAAACGGAACTTTGTTCCATGCTGTTCCCTAAAAGTTCTAATGCAATAAAATTTTCGTTATGATATCTGCACATCAAGTATTTTTGGTCGCTCTTCCCTTGCAAGTGTGAACGATGCAACGATTTGCTGCCTCAAAATTAAGATGATAGTTTGTGAACTTATCATGTAAACATTTAATCAAATTTCTCGCAGAGGCGTAATATAGAAACCCATTTACTAATTGTAGTTTTGCTTAATCAATACTAACCAAAATCTAATTTACTATATTTTCTTAAACATATATATAACCTAAAATAAATGCACAAAATTCAAATTCAATTACTCAACCACATTTAATTAAACAGAAGCCATTTGTTGTAACACAAAGTGGATATGCTAATGTTGCTTGGTTGCAGATGTTTGTATTACACTATTCAAAGTATTGAAGTGAAATTAAAGCATACAATTATGTTAATTACTTTCTATTATGCACAACCAGTTGCATGTGTTCCTTATGAACAAAAATTGAATGTGAAAAAAGTAATAAAAAATGTAATAAATACAGAATACAGTTTTTTTTCTAAAACTCTAAAATAATGTTTTGTTTTTAATTAATCAAATATAAATTTAATGTATATATTATGTATGTATACTAGTGTTATAAATAACTTTTTTGCAAATATCAATAATACCACCATGCGGCAGTGTAGAGCATGGACAATATTAAGAAATCCGTTTCCATTGTAGTTATTTATTTTTTTCAGGTAAAACAAATTATTATTAAAAAAGTTATTTCTAACACTGTGCGACACGAAAATTATTAACCATATTCTGACACCGCAGCGGGATAGAAGACCAATAATAAGAAGACAAGTGTTTCGGCGTTTTTCGCTATCACTTCAATTTTCGCTGTTATGACCCCCAAAGACCTGAGGCTTGATGTCAAAAGGGATCATTTTGTCAGGCATATATCTTCTAAACCGCTAAGAATTTAGGTTTACTCGTAGAGGAAAAGTTGTAGCTCTCGTCTTACTTACTTACTTACTTACTTAGCTGGCCCATTACAGAACATTTGTTCTATAGGCCGAACTAAGAAGAGATCTCCATTCCTCTCTATTTGTTGCTTTGCACTCTGGAATACCGCGCCTTTTCATCTCAATATCCACTTGTTTGCGCCATCTATTCCTTGGCCTGCCAATTCTGCGTGCACCGCCATGTGGCATGTATTCATACGCCTTTTTAGCGGGTTCATCATCGCTCATTCTTATGATATGGCCTAGCCAACGCAATCGCTGCATCTCGATACGTTTAACAATATTGATGTCGTTGTATAGCAGATACAGCTCGTGGTTCATGCGACGTCGATATTCACCGTCAACGCAGATTGGTCCGTAGATCTTTCGAAGAATTTTTCTCTCAAACACACCAAGCACTGCCATGTCTGCTTGCGCAAGTACCCAGGCTTCGGAGCCATACATCAGCACGGGTAGTATCAGTGTTTTGTAGAGCGTTATTTTTGTTTGACGAGATGTGGCTTTGTTTTTAAACTGCTTACTTAATCCAAAGTAGCATCTGTTGGCCAATACGATTCTTCTTTTTATTTCACAACTGATGTCGTTTGTTGTGTTTATGGAGGTGCCGAGGTATACGAAGTCTTTTACTACCTCAAAATTATAGGAACCAACTTCCACAGTCGGTCCGAGCTCAATGGACGCATTGCGCGTCGACACCATCAACTTGGTCTTCTCACCGTTTACCGCCAGACCCACTTTAGCAGATTCTCCTTCGACCTTTATAAAGGTATCTGTTACTTCTTTTACTGATCGACCCATGATGTCTATATCATCAGCATATGCGAGTAACATGTGACTATTGGTGTAGATTGTGCCACTTCTTTTGACGTTTGCCTCTCGTATAACCTTTTCTAGCAGGATGTTGAAGAGGTCACACGAAAGGCTGTCTCCTTGTCTGAAACCTCTTTTGGTACCAAACTCTTCGGAGAGGTTCTTTCCTATTTTAACTGAGGACCTCGTGTCAGTTAAAGTCATTTTACAAAGCCGGATGAGCTTTGCGGGAATACCAAATTCAGACATGGCTTGGAATACCTTTGAGCGCAGCGGACTGTCGAAGGCTGCTTTATAATCGACAAAGAGGTGGTAGGTGTCGATCTGCATCTCTTGGGTCTTCTCCAGGATTTGCCGCAGGGTAAATATCTGGTCAATGGTGGACTTGCCAGGTCTAAAGCCGCATTGGTATGGTCCAATAATCTCGTTGACCATTGGCTTTAGTCGTTCGCACAATATCCCTGACACGATCTTGTAGGCAATAGGGAGTAGACTTATGCCCCTATAGTTAGAGCATACAGTCTTATCTCCCTTCTTGTGGACGGGGCACAGGATACTCAGGTTCCAATCGTCGGGTACTCGTTCTTCCTGCCAGATGGTGCTAACTAGCTGATGAATACACCTTATCAGCGTGTCGCCTCCGGTTTTGAACAGCTCGGCTGGTAATCCATCGGCCCCTGCTGCCTTATTATTCTTCAGCCGATTTATTGCTGTCTTTACCTCATCTTGGCTGGGCAGTATACATTCAATACCATCTTCTGGGATTGGGACTGTGGTATCTTCGTCTTCTTCGCTGCTATTGGATACCAACAGATTTGAAAAATGTTCTTTCCATATCCTGAGTATACTATCTGTATCAGTTACCAAATTACCTTGCTGGTCTCTACAGGAGGATGTGCCTGTACCAAAGCCATCAGTTTGATGCTTGACTCTTTGGTAGAATGTTCGGACTTCATTCTGGCTCCTGTACATCTCGATTTTTTCACACTCCCGCTTTTCCATCTCTCTCTTTTTCCTGCGGAAAAGACGTTTCTCCTCTCTCCTTTTCTCCCTGTATCTCTCTCGTGCGCTACGCGTTGCTACGGATTGTAAAGTAGCCTTATATGCCGCATTTTTCTCTTCGGTGGCAGCACGACACTCCTCATCATACCATGGATTCCTTGGTGGAGGTCTCTGGTATCCAAGTATGGATTTTGCGGCTGTTTGCATGGAGTGGGCAATGCTTTGCCATTGCGCTGATATGTTATCGGGATGAGGAGGGCTTTGATTAAGCAATTGTGATTGTTGTGATTGCAGCTTACCGATGTCTAACTTTCGTGTTGTGTCTGTTCGTACTTTGTTTGCTACGTTTAAGCGGGTGCGTACCTTTGCTGCAACAAGGTAGTGGTCCGAATCAATATTTGCGCCTCGGAACGATCGTACATCCAACACGCTCGATGAATGTCTTCCATCTATCACAACATGATCAATTTGGTTTCTTGTTTTCTGATCTGGAGACAGCCAGGTGCCCTTATGAATATCGAGATGATTAAATCTGGTACTGCTAACTACCATGTTTTTTGCAGCTGCAAAGTCTATCAGTCTCATACCATTGTCAGATGTTTCACTGTGGAGACTGAATTTCCCGACTGTTGGGCCAAAGATATTCTCCTTTCCAATTTTGGCATTAAAATCGCCTAGAATGATTTTAAAGTCATGGGCAGGGCAACGGTCATATGTTTCTTCTAAGCGCTCGTAAAATATATCTTTGGTCTCTCGTCTTAAAGGATAAAAATTGTGAACACATAAAATCTATTCAACTTCATCGTCAAGGTAAAATCGTCAAAGTCAATTTTCCCTTTTAAATTTTTCTCGGATTTTAGTCTACAGACATCGAACCGATCAAAATTGAAGCAAACAACCAACTAGAAAACTGTACCCTAGATCTTAGTAGAAAACTTTAAAGAAAATACGAAATCTGTAGAAACGGTTCTTAATGGTCAAAATAATGCGATTTTACTCCTCTTTTCTCGGTTGCTGCTCCATAGATTCTAAACCGTTCAAAATTCTAGAAAACAATGGACCACAATAATTTAGCAAATATATCAGCAAACAAGTTTCTAGAACATACGAAATGCCTATAACTGGTTCTTGGATGACAATACATGAATATGAAATTAAAAAAAGATTGGTCCATTTTACAGTGTTTTAACGGTGTTTTATTTAACTTGCATTTCAAGTCTGGTAACTCATTTTCCACACAGTTGCAGTTGACCAATCGAACTGAAACTTTATTTCTTTGTGGATTAGTTTGCAACATGCAAAAGGCAACGAGATAGACCCATAGTTCTTTGTATATAGAGAGATGTATATAGAATCATTTTCGGAGTCGATTTACGCATGTATATATATTTTCGCTTCATTTGAGGTATTTGGTGCACCAAACATGCAACGTTTGTCCAATTTTAATGAAATTTTAAATGTGTGACGGAATTTGGTTTAGAAAAAAGTTTGCCAAATTATGTTGAAATCGTTTCAGATTTGGACATAGCTCCCATATATAATTTCGCCCGAATTGAGATATTTGGTGCACCAAACAAGCTATGTATCATATGGGTATCATATAGTCGGCCTCGCCCGACTTTGATCCTTTCCTTACTGGTTTGATTATACCTCTAATGTATATTTTCTTTTACTATTTCCATTCCTATATAAAATATTAGAATTGTTTGAGTCAGTAATCACAAAAATTTATTTTGTTCCACCATTCCCTTTATTACAATGGAATCAAAGCGAATTCTTATCGCTCGAATGAAACAACCTTGGAAATAGTTTTTAAAATAACCGAAGGAGGAAAGTGGTTATTTCTGTGAATTTGTAGAACTAGTGTGGCACATGTTCATGCAATTGAGTGTTTGTACATCAACAGTGAATGCTTTTGTAAAAGTACCAAGACAACGTGAAGACAAATGCTATGCAATAATAATATATAATGATGACACATTTCCCCACACACTCATTTGTTTTCCGACCTGTGATGATACAGTGGGGTACAAAAAGAATTACTCAAGTCTCGCAATTATTATTATTATTTTGTATGTAATATTAATATAACTGGGATTAAAATCTATCGGTTATTTGATTACCAATTTATTAAAACTGTCTATTTGATACATATGAAGGAATATTAGGCCTAGCTTTTAAATCGCTCATTTACTCGAAAGGTGTCATAACTCGAAAAATATTTTTTCGTCGTTTATTTTTTTTAAGCAAGCCTGATGAACCCTGCAGGGGAACTCATATCCTGTTTGCACTATACAAACATGGACTAAGAAGCTATTTATACATTTATAGTTGAAAGTCATAATTCCATGGACAACTTAAAATGAGCTCTCTAATAAAATCTCATTATTTCAAATAAGAAATAAACTTGAAGTATTCGCAATCATTATTATATTGAATACCACATTACTTTAATGCTTTAATTTTCTTTTGAAAATATCCCTCATTGTGCGACACACAACCTGTTCATAGATAGATATATTAACCACAAATGAGTTTTTGCACCGAACACATGTCCTTTTAACGACGCACGTACTCGTTCGCACAACAAGACACACAATGCATGAGACCGCAAACCAGTGTCTGGCCATTAAAAAAGATGTACTCGCCATAAATAAAAAAGGAACAAAACTGTCTTCAAAAGAAAATGTAAGTGAAATAGATGGGCATCAGGAAGCATATCACACATTAATCCGGTTACGCATAAGACACACAACTGAAAGAACAAACAACTGAAGGGAGGAAAAAAGGACAGAATATGGTAGGGGTAGTTTTTCGACCTTGATTTAAAATGTTTTTATGACAACCGGTTATGTGTAAGCGAGGCAGTACATGATTTTATGTCACAAGAAAGAACAACCCTACATCAACGGTTTAATATATTAATGCAAAAAGGTTGTCATTGTTTTGAATTTTGACAGCAACAACTCCATTTTGAGCAACCCACAACGACACAAACGCAATTTTCTTAAATAATTTGTTTATGTCAGTCATTATATAATATAACAGAATTTTATTCTTAATACTTAATAAAAATAAAAACCACGGATTTTAGTGTTGTCTTGCTTCAGAATAGATTTGACTCAGAATAAATTTGACTTACATATGTAGGTACATTTTCCACAGCAAAAGTGTACCAAGAAGTTTTCTTCATGACCAACTTTTGAGTAATCCTGAGGCGTATTCCTAACTATAGTGGACTTTAAGCATGATAATATTTCAATGTATTCTGTAATTAAATTACAGGCAAAAAGCCATCGAATCCCCCTAAAACTGTTTGACATTTTCGGAAATTTTCAGAAACTATGTACATAAGAGTGACCAAAAAAAAAACAACAAAATTGGTTTTTTTTTTGGAACTCATACCCTCTAATTATACTCTCAGCCTTTATGCTAGAAAGGGTATATGTACTTTCATACGGGCAAAATGTGCCTCATCGAAATAATGGTTTTAGACCCCAAGTATGTTGGACGAAATGTGTTTCAGACAATTTGGAGTCGATTTAGCAATGTCCGTCCGGCTGGCTGGTGCGCACGATAACTCTCAAACGGATGAACCGATTTGGCCCAAATATTTTGTGCAAACTTAGTTTAAGTTCGAAGATAAGCCATATCGGTCCACTCCTTCAGGTACCTCCCCCACAAAAGTTCAAAGATGTTCGGAAAAATTGTGCGTACGGTAACTGATGATGGGAGTGACAGGTTTGGTCTATACTTTACACATCCTAATATATCTACCAGGTATAGGTCAGGTTCGAATATGGACTATATTTGTCCACTCCGTCGGGTACCTCCCACACACATTTTTGGATAAATTCACTTTAAGACCTGCTCTTCCGATACCTCGAAAATATTCGCTAAAATGGTACTCTAAATATTGTCGAAAATCAGTTTAAAAAAGCCCTATCAATCGATATACCCGCAAATTTTTGAGCTCTAATCCTATCCATATTGTTTAGAAAATCCCCCTAAATACGTAAGTTTTTTTTGAAAAAAAAATATTTCAATCCACACAGGCTGATGGTATATCTCTGTCGGCAATGTCGACTGATACTTTTTTAAATTTTTTTCAATTTGATCCAAAAACTTTATATATGAAATTCTATGGCGATCGATTAAGGCTAACCCGTGCCAACCAGCGATCTTTGCTTCCGTAGCAAATTGTATGGGGCCAAAGGTGCATTTTCACGAAAATTTTCTAAATGACACAATTATGGTCCAATCGTTTAAAAAAATATTACTAGTTCATTATTGTGGCTATAAAACGATTTCTACAAAAACAAGTAACTGTGCTGACGGAGATATAACCTCAGCCGTTATAAGAGTTTGTTTTAAAATCCGTAGGTACAGTAATGTGGGGCTCTACAAAATCACTGACATATTAGAAACATTTTACTACCCTAAGGAGGGTATGTATATACACTTTCATACGGGCAAAATGTGCCTCATCGAAATAATGGTTTTAGACCCCAGTATGTTTGTCATTGTCCGTCCGTCTGTCTGTCTGGCTGGCTGGAGCGCACGATAACTCTCGAACGGATCAGTACCTCCCCCACAATAGTACGAAAATGTTCGGAAAATTTGTACGTACGATAACTCTAGAAGGGAGTAACCGATTTGGTCCATACTGTGCATATCGTGAAACATCTACCAGAGATAGATGAGGTTCCAATATGGACTCAATCGGTGCACTCCTTTGGGTACCTCCCACACAAAATTTCGGATAAATTTAGTTTAGGACCTCCTCTCGAATCGCTTTGATTTTTGTTATAGCCTCTTGTATTTACTGCCCACAATACGACGTAACAAGTTTCCTTGGAGGCAAGTCCATACATACTGAGAAAATAGCCCAAAATTTGCAAAAAACAACTATGACACCGTGTGTAGTGCTTGCAGCGCAAGATAACTCTCGAACGGATCTGCCGATTCGGTCTAAAATATAGTTTAAGTTCGAAGATAAGCCATATCGGTCCACTCCTTCAGTTCAAAAATGTTCGGAAAATTTGTACGTACGATAACTCGTGAAGGGAGTAACCGATTTGGTCCATACTGTGCATATCGTGAAACATCTACCAGAGATATGGACTCAATCGGCCCACTCCTTCGGGTACCTCCCACACAAAATTTCGGATAAGTTCAGTTTAGGACCTGCTTTCGAATCGCTTTGGCTTTTGTTGTAGCAACTTGTATTCACTGCCCTTCATACGACGTAACAAGTTTCATCAGGAGCCAGTCCATACTTCCCCCTATGACACCGTCTGTAGTGGTTGGAGCGCAAGATAACTCTCGAACGGATCTGTCGAATCGGTCCAAAATTTAGCCTTAGTAATATTTTGTCCAAACACAGTTTAAGTTCGAAGATAAGTCATATCGGTCCACCCCTTCAGGTACCTCCCCC
The DNA here is from genome assembly GCF_047663935.1 of Musca autumnalis. Taxonomy (NCBI): domain Eukaryota; kingdom Metazoa; phylum Arthropoda; class Insecta; order Diptera; family Muscidae; genus Musca; species Musca autumnalis. Next base: position 266,013,501 of record NW_027411755.1, on the reverse strand, counting down.
ATAAAACTTCAAAAATGTTCGGAAAAATTTCTCCATCCGGTACCTCTCACACAAAATTTCGGATAAGTTCACTTTAAGACCTGCTACCGAATCACTTTGATTTTCTTTGAAGCAACCTGTAGTTGCTGCCTCAATTACGATGGTAAAATTTTTTTTTCAGGGACAAGTACATACTTCTTGAGAAAATAGCCCGAAGCGTGTAAAAACCCCCTATGGCATCATATGTAGTGGCTGGAAATCCACTTACATAATGGTATATGCCGATCCATCCCTTTAAGTATCTCCTATGCAAAACTTTTGATTTTTAATCCTAATCAAAATTTTTGTCAGTTCATACGCCCAAAATTTTAAAAACCCCCTAAATACATACGTTTTTTCGGGAAAAAATTGTTTCAATATGCACAGGCTGAGGGTATATCTCTGACGGCAAAGCCGATTGATACTTTTTTACTTGTTAGTAACCAAACTTCTTCATAAAGGACTCGAAATATTAAATTTCTTTCAGAGTTATCTTACACAATAGCCATTTTCGTATGTGGCGGCAGGGTTTTGGAGCTTTCGGGAATTTTGTCCAAACATACGTGGAGTCTAAAACCGTTATTTCGATGAGGCACATTTTTGGTCGTATCAAAGTTTATATACCCTTTCTAGCCTAAATGGTATAAAAAATGAGCATCAGGTCGTATTTTGATATAATTGGCCAAATATGCATATTGGAGCTATATCAAAATCCGATACGATCTTCAAAATTGTTTGTATAAATCGTGTTTTAGCCACAATACTGCTCAGGTAAAGTGTTTTCAACGATTGGACCACAATTGTGGCATTTACAGAATTTTTGTGAAAATGCACCTTTGATCCCATACAAATTACTATTGAAACGAAGATCGCTAGGTTCGCAGGGTTAACCTTAACCGATCGCCATAAGATTGCATATCTAAGGTTTTTGGATGAAATGGAAAAAAATTGGGAGTTCCAAAAATAATTTTTGTTTTCTTGGGTCACTCTAATGTACACCATCACCAGTGTATCAATTAAAACTACCACATTTCAACAGCTCAAAAATATAATAACAAAATTCAATCAATAAGAATTTTATAGACACTAAGCACATGTTTGTTGACGGTAAATAAAGGCGTTTGTAATTCATAATCATTTGATGTACACGAATGTCAGACATACTTAACTAAAAGAAGATGCCATATTATCAAAGCAATTCTATCAATGTCAATCAAGGGTATATATCTGAAGAAGCTGTTTAATTAATTAAATCAGCATTTATTACGAGACAAAATAAGGTTATACTCTGATGTATCTTTGTTGGTAGCAATTCAATTTCATGCAATATCTTTTAGCAACACTGAAATGTGGAATTTCTCACATTTCTCCATTCAAGAATTTATTTATTTGATAAAGTGTTTCATATTAGTATCACAGCAACAGCAATATTCCTAAATTAAGACAAACTTATGGGAGGTATAAATTAAACCAACACACCAGCACATACATACGTACATATATACACAAATGAATGTAGATAAATATACAACATATAGAGTGCTATGATTATTATGGCCACGTGTATGTAAAAATGTATGTACAGTCGAACTTCCTTAATACAAAGCTGCTGGATGCGGAGAACTAATATGTTTTAAATAAAAATCGTTATAAAGATACTGTTTTCTGTTAGAATTTGTATTTTTTATTTATGAATGGATATACTACAGACAATTATCCATTATAGAGATGTTCGACTGTATATGTTACTTGCTGATATCGTTTACTTTTGTGAGACAAACAATATTAAATACCTTTCCTCAATTGTGGAAGATGAGTGTGTATTCCGTAGCTTTATTAATGCTCGTGAAGACCATCAGCTCTCACTTGGTGGTCTTTTGTCAGATGTAAAGGTGAGTTCGCATGTATAACCATCACATTTGAAGTAACTGTGGATTTAATGAAAAATTCACTAAAAAGCAAAACCAAGAGCCGCGGGATTTTTCACACTACGCTTGTACCGTAATATTTTCGCATCTATAATTATTTTATGTGTTCGCCTAATAGCGAGGTTGTTCTGTGAGAGAGGAAGAATTCATCTCTGTTAACGGAATTTATTATCCCAGTAATTAGATATTATCAACACTTAGGAATCTATTATAATACAAGTACATACTATGCGACACACAGACCAACACAACTTTAGAGAAGCACCAAGTACTTATTACGAAAACCATCAAAAGTACACTCTCTTACTAAGAAACATTCAAATGATTTAATGTTTATTTAAATTTTGTAAATAAAAAAACTCCCTATTTTAAATCCTTTGGCACGTGACATGTCGCGACTTCTCCTACCACCAACCGCATCCTTAGCTATGTCGGCTTCTGTAGTTTATTTAATTTTTTTTCATGTGCCTCTTCTCGAATTTACATGACAGTTTTACTGCAAACACACCATCCCAAAAGGATAATTTTTCCTAATCGCAGTACTGAAGACATTGTTCTTTTGCCTTTTTGGTTATATTTTTATGTGGTTGTTGTTGTTGTTGTCAAACAATGGCCTCATTGTTGTCATGTCTTGGAGTCTGAGAGTAATAAGTGTCTTAACATTTTGCTTAAGTGGAAATCATAAATTTTGGCAATAGCACAAGGAACATTTTTGGTACATGTAAAGAACATTGTTTCCCTTTAAGAGTCTTCGTTGTTTTGTATGAATAACTTACCTTTCCACATCCTCCCCAGTCATAATCATTGCAAAAAGCCATCACATTTAGACAAGTATTTTGAAGTTTGGGTTTTATCTGCACGGTATATTTTGCTGTGGATGACAGACATTATTTCCGGCGCCTTGGCAACGTTATAAGTCAAGGTAACCGCCTAAGTTTTTTTTCCTTGAAAACTCAGGTAACGTCACATAACTTTTGTCATGTCGTAACTCGTTTAACAAAAGATGTAATCCTTTGAGAGGCAAATGATTGTCTAATTTTTTGTAGAATGTTTTTAGGCTGAGCTTGGTATAAAGTTGTCAGATGTAAAAAGGAGGGTTGGCGTTTTTTATTTGGGATGACGACTTCTATTTTGCTTTTCAAAATAGCCAGGCTTAATCCCATAGTCGTTGTTTTAATATTTTATTAAATTATTGTATGGTCGCTTATATTCAAAAACTATTCTCACAGGCAAAGTCATTAAAAACAGTCTATAACTTTCGTAACTTTCGAGAATCCGTTGCAAATGACCACATATTCTCTTGCACGCACTGAAAGAAAAATGCTTCGTTGTATCAACGAACGGGTTTCATTGATTATTTTTCATTGATGCTATGAAACGTTTCATTAATATAATGAAATGTTTCATTCATGCAATGATACTTTACGTTATTTAAAATTCAATGAATTTTGGTTTCATTGTATAAACGAAACTGATTTCATTGATACAATGGAAATTTTAATTTCTACAAATGGAAGAAAAATATGTTTGTTTTGAATTCAAACTAAATAGAATGGGATAAAAACACTAGCACGCAAACACCTTTTTAAAAAATGGCGAAAAATGTTTATATTCGATGTATTTGGTTGCTTTAAAAATTATATAGATCGACGTTTTGAAATAGCCCCCATAGAAATTTAGTATTAAGTCTTCTTCATACACGAAAGGAAACTAATTATTCCATTTTACTTCAATACAACTTGTGGTGGATGGTATAACAATATTCGGTGGATGGCCGAAAAACGGCGTTATGTTTTTACTTGTTTAATTTTCATTTATAGTTGCAATGGAGATAAAAAAGAAAATCCAATGATCAGCGGAATTACGGAGACTGTCCGTGGCCAATGAAGCACTACTCCCTTAAGAAAACAATGTTGTATCCTAACATCGTGGACGTACACAGGGGATGACTCAGCGGCAAAAGTTGGAGGTAAGTTATTGTTTAGAAAACCAGTCAATTTGTTAGCAATTTGTTTATTGTTTTAATTTTACTTACAGATGACAACGCCCAATACTATCATTAATGTGCTTAATACCTGAGGTATTAAATACGACTTGTTCTATTAATGGTCAAAACTAATTTCAATAAAATGAAATAAACATATTTAGCATTGACTTCAGTTTTGTTCATTACGTGAGTATGAAATGACTTCATAACATGAATGAAATCCTACGTTGTATCAATGTAATTTGACATTGATTTTGAACCAACGTAAGGCTTTATTGCATAAATTAAGAAATGTCATTACAACAATGAAAGTATTTCATTGCATTAATTTGCATCAATGAAGGAGTTTCATTGCATTAATGAAAAAGTTTCATTGTATTAACGGAAAAGTTTCATTGCATCAATGAAGAAGTTTCATTGCGTCAATGAAGGAGTTTCATAGCATTAATGAAAAAGTTTCATTGCATTAACGAAAAAGTTTCATTGCATAAATGAAGGAGTTTCATTGCATTAATGAACAATTTCGTTAATTTTACTTCAATGAAACTTTTTTTCATTTATTTAATGAAGCTCTACGTTGGTTCAAAATCAATGACAAATTTTATTGATACAACGTAGGATTTCATTCATATTACGTAGCTTTTTCTTTCAGTGCGATAAGTACAAAAAATATAAACATAAAATTCGCGAGTTTATAAAGAAAACAAAAAAAATTTAATATGATCAAAGGTGCATTAAATGATAACAAATTGATCCAGAATTGTTTGATGTTGATTTTAAATTTGATTAAAACTATTAGTAAGTTATTACAAAAAGCGTATATGTCATTATAACAAATAAAATGAAGTAATGCATTACTGAACTTCAATGCATTTGGTGAGGAAACTTTTTTCGCGATACAGAAAAAATGACACCGTATTTCACAGTAGTTTTTCATGCTCGACGTGTCTAAGCGGTGTTATTTTTGATATTTGCAAAAAAGTTATAACCCTAATGGAAGCACCCTTTTTTCAGAAAGAAAGAAATTTTGAAAATGTTTTAGTGTTATCTAGCACCCTAGTCATTTTAGTATGTGTCGAAAGGCACATTATCTCAGGAAGTATGGACTTACTCCGGGACGGTGAAAACAAACAATAAAAATTTTCAAATAGATCCGAGACGAGTTCTCAAACTGCAAACACGCGAAAAAAATACTCAAATCAAAAAAATCTTTAGAAAATGCTTCGTCAACATGATTGAAATCTGGAGAAAACACCCTATCAAACAATTTCCACAATTTTTTGAAAAATCCCAATGCCGATAATAGATAATTCGGTCGGAAAATCTTCAAAGTAAGTTAAGTTATACTATTTTTTTTCTGGCCAAATCCAGGTTTTAAGGCAACTCATCTTCACACATTTGTGAGGAGTACATAAACACTGTCCTTATGTAGTTGCTGAATATTATTATCGGTTAATTCCCCCTTTGCCACCAATGGGTTAAGCATAATAAAATATACCAAGAACAATAACATTCATTGTTATTTAATCTGACGTTAAGTTTTTTTTTGCTCCCAAAAAGTCGTAGAAACTCAAAAACCCACCAAATGAATGGAAGTATGTGCGTGCGTGTGTGTGCTCGCTTTTAACAATAAAGTCTCTTAACATAAAAGCCAGACCTCTGATAGATGGCAAAAGGAAGCAGCATCCGTAAATTCAATGAATTTTAAAGGCACAGCGCCGCAGCAACGACAAGGAAATAAAGGAAAAATGAAAATTTGATTACAATTGAATACAAATGAAGGTAAATTGTTTGATGATTCGTCGTTCTTTAGGATTTACATCTTTTCAGCTTCTTCGGTTTCCTAAGATTTTTTGCCATTATTTTTTTGTAAGGTGAAATCTCTTAAATTATTGGGTACTTGTGCCTGTAAGGACTATAATGCTGTAATAGGACATAAGTCAGACGGATTGAAAGAAGTAGTGGAAGTGTATTTAAAAAATCAAAAATGTGATTACAGTAACTGTTATTATAAGTTACCTTTTGGTTTGAATTTGGATTTTTCTAGCATATTTGGAGTAACAGGATTATACTAAAATAACAAGTGTTCTCTAAGTTGTAGGAAGGATCAATTTACCATTCAATTGACGACATTTTGTAGTCTTCAAATTTGTTTATGAAGCACTTGAAAACATCTTCTAATATAAAAACATAACACGTTGTAATGGCCCTGCATCTGAAACTCTCGGCATCGCCGTCCTCGCTGGCGTTATGTGGTATCATTCTATTTACGGAGTTCAAAAGGTGTGTCCCAGATAAAATGACAACGTTTATAAAGATGCTTTGCATCCACGAAATAACCATGCAAAGCAACTAACTTTATGCTGAAAAGCTTAACGCACACACAATTAAGTACAACTCCAAGGCATTGGAGTGGAAATGAGTAAGAATCATTATTTTTTTATTATTTTTTTAAGAGTGAGAATCATTATAAGGGCCAACGTCATCTATTACCTCCATTTTGCCATGATGTGTGCTATCTTAAGTAATGCTAGTTGTCGTCCTGATAATACATTTCAAATAAAAATACATACCAGAAACATAACTTACGATTTAACGTTTCAGTTGAAACGAAAACATTAAATCCAGACAATTGCCATAAGTTTGAATACAGAAGATTTGTATTTAAATATATTGTGGGATTCTTCTGTTCCATATCATCTCGATTGCCCGAATTAATAAAATAAACATACTTCCATATTATGCCATGCATCAGATGTTTGCCAAAATGAGGAAAAGTGGAAAATAAATAAAATCGTAATGGCAATGTAAATACACATTCATTTTCCACAGCACCTGCTGTTAGACGACGTGATAACAATCCGTGGCGCGTTCCGAGGAAACCAAGAAGAAGAATGTATTTAACGTTACATTGGTAGCTATAGTTAATCCAAATACATATAACAACAACAAAGTGTTACCTTTTCTGGGGATATAAACGGGGCACAAGGGGTGCTGCAAACTAACGTAAATTAACTGATCTAAGGGTGAAGAAATGGTGAAAGTATTCTGCAGTTATTGTGAATTATAGGTATAATAACCTTAGTATTTGTCGATACAATAAATAAGGCCTGGCGTAACATGAACTTATTTTCAGCAGATGTTACTAACGATCTTAAATTTTGTTCGCCAGTTCAAATTACCCACATTCGACAAATTATGTTAACTCAGACTTAATGTTATTCCAATTGTATGGTTTGATTATTTGAGAATAATAAGAGTAGGAAAATCATAAAAAAAAGTCTGTATATTATATTCATTAATTTTCGGAGGCATAAATTCAAACAGTTGTTAAGTTTAAAAAACAGGGCTCTAATGATGGAAAATTATGCTTAAAAAGACTGGAATTTACAAAAAGGTTAACTTTTTCAATTTGTATAAATATAAAAAAAAATATGCTCTTCATCACCATTGGTGGCACGATTTTACTCACAGAGAACAGGAACATTGGAGAATATGCCATAGCTACAACATATTATCGAGTGTGAATGATTTGTTGCCATACACACTGTTGAGACAGACTCCTTGTCTCAATTCAAAGTTCAACGGAAACTAAGAAAAATGTAAACAGAGGGCTGAAAGGGAACATATTTTATTTATAATCATTTTTTTACAACGAAAATTTATAATCTAACATAAGCATAAATACATGTACATTGATTAATATACACATAACATACATAAAGACCAAGAGTTTATTATCACAATCGCCATGTGGGCGCACCAACAAATGAAACCACTTTTACTGGAAATACAATTTCAATTTTCTACTTTACAAATGACCCAATTTGTCATCTAAACCATCATCTAAATGATGCTTACTTACTTAGCTGGCCCATTACAGAACATTTGTTCCATAGACCGAACTAAGAAAAGATCTCCAATTCTCTCTGTTTTTCGCTTCGCTCCATCGAAGCTTAGGCCTGCCGATTGTGCGTGCACCGTCAAGTGGCATGTATTCATACGCCCTTCTAGCGGGTTCATCATCATTCTTATGTTATGGCTAGCCAACGCAATCGTTGCATCTCCATACGTTTAACTATATTCATGTCTTTGTATAGCTGATATAGCTCGTGGTTCACAAGACGTCGATATTCACCGTCAACGCAAATCGGCCCGTAGATCTTTCGAAGAATTTTCCTCTCAAACACACCAAGCACTGCCTTAACTGCTTGCGCCAGTACCCATGCTTCGGAGCCATACATTAGCACGGGTTGTATCAGTGTTTTATAGAGCGTTATTTTTGTTTGACGAGATGTGGCTTTGTTTTTAAATTGCTTACTTAAAGCATAGTAACATCTGTTGGCCAATACAATTCTTCTTCTTATTTCACAACTGTTGTTGTTTGTTGTGTTTATGGCAGTGCCGAGGTATACGAAGTCTTTAACTACCTCAAAATTGTAGGAACCAACTTCCACAGTTGGTCCGAGCTCAATGGACGCATTGCGCGGCGACACCATCAAATTGGTCTTCTCGCCATTTACAGCCAGACTCACTTTAGCAGATTCTCATTCGACCTTGATAAAGGTATCGGTTACTCCTTTTACTGATCGTCCCATGATGTCTATATCATCAGCATAAGCAAGTAACATGTGGCTATTGGTGTAAATTGTGCCATTTCTTTTGACATTTGCATTTCGTATTACCTTTTCCAGCAAAATGTTGAATAGGTCGCACGAAAGGCTGTCTCCTTGTCTGAAACCTCTTTTGGTACAAAATTCTTCGGATAGGTTCTTTCCAATTTTAACTGAGGACCTAGTATCAGTTAAAGTCATCTTACAAAGCCGGATGAGCTTTGCGGGGAATAACTTTGAACGCAGCGGTCTGTCGAAGGCTGCTTTATAATCGACAAAAAGGTGGTAGGTGTCGATCTGCATCTCTTGGGTCTTCTCCAGGATTTGCCGCAGGGTAAATATATGGTCAATGGTGGACTTGCCAGGTCAAAAGCCGCATTGGTATGGCCCAATTATCTCGTTGACCATAGGCATTAGTCGTTCGCACAATATCCTTGACACGATATTGTTGCCAATATGGAGTAGACATATGCCCCTATAGTTAATGCATACAGCCTTATCTCTCTTCTTGTGGACGGGACACAGGATACTCAGGTTCCAATCGTCGGGTATTCGTTCTTCCTGCCAAATGGTGCTAACTAGCTGATGAATACACCTTATCAGCGTGTCGCCTCCAGTTTTGAACAGCACGGCTGGTAAGCCATCGGCTCCTGCTGCCTTATTATTCTTCAACCGATTTATTGCTGTCTTTACCTCATCTTGGCTGGGCGGTATACATTCAATACCATCTTCTGGGATTGGGTCTATGGTATCTTCGTCGTCTTCGACGAGCACACTATCGGTATCAGTTACCAGATTACCTTGCTGGTCTCTACAGGAGGATGTGCCCGTACCAAAGCCATCAGTTTGATGCTTGACTCTTTGATATAATATTCGGACTTCATTCTGGTTCCTGTACGTCTTCTTTTTTTCACACTCCCGCTTTTCCATCTCTCTCTTTTCCCTGCGGAAAAGGCGTTTCTCCTCTCTCCTTTTCTCCCAGTATCTCTCTCGTGCGTTACTCGTTGCTACGGATTGTAAAGTAGCCCTATATGCCGCATTTTTCTCTTCGGTGGCAGCACTACACTCCTGATCATACCATGGATTCCTTGGTGAAGGTCTCTGGTATCCAAGTATGGATTTTGCGGCTGTTTGCATGGAGTGGGCAATACTTTGCCATTGCGCTGATATGTTATCGGGATGAGGAGTGCTTTGATTAAGCAATTGGGCTAGTTTAGTGGAATATGCGGTGGCTATCTGTTGTGATTGCAGCTTACCGATGTCTAACTTTCGTGTTGTGTCTGTTCGTACTTTGTTTGCTACGTTTAACCAAGTGCGTACCTTTGGTGCAACAAGGTAGTGGTCCGAGTCTATGTTTGCTCCTCGGAACGAACGCACATCCAACTCGCTCGATGAGTGTCTTCCATCTATCACAACGTGATCAATTTGATTTCATTGGGGTCATGAGCGCAAATAAAGCTGATGGATACCAGGTGTTTTAACCTCCGACCAACTACAAATCCGCAACCAAACTCATGCTTTATGTCATGGCAGCTATAATACAGTGCGTCACCTTTAGGTGTTGTTGTGACGCATTTCCCATTCCATCGTAGTTCCTGTATGGCAGTAATGTCGGCCTTGTACTTTTCAAGTACATCTGCCAATGCGTAAACTCCACCTTCTCTATAAAGAGTGCGAACATTCAAGGTGCAGATTCGCAGATCATGGTCCATAAAACGTTTGCGGGGTTCGTCAAATTTAGAGGGATTTGTTTTTCTTTTCTTTCGTTTTTTCATTGTAGGCTGTTTTTTCTAGGGGAGGGTTACTAACCCGACGCCCAAACCCAAGTTTTGAACGTTCTTATGGGTGAACGCGCGCCACATGTTAGCTCACTACCTTTAACGGGTGTTACGGCGGCTCCCCAGGTGACACCACGGGGGGGTCAGTGTCCACTTGAGATGAAAGAGGGACCAAAATAAATCCTGGGCTTTGCCATGTTAAAGCCGGTCAGAACCGTTCCTTGGTATTTTCCCACCCCTCGTCACCCAAAAATGTAGACAAAAACTAAAAAAATCTAAAATTGGTGGAGACATTTTGTGACCACTGGGTACCCCAAATGTCAAATTAATGCTAATTTGGACAAAAATGCATCGAAAATCCTCAAATCACCTGTAATCCAGAGGAAATAAGCTATAATAAACCATATTCCAACTTGATCTGATTATGAACAAATGGAAGAATATAGTGTTCTAGTTTAATTATTGCAAACGCTAGAGTAATTACAATAAATAGACTGACAAACATGGCTAGATTGACTCAGATCAAGAATATGTGGGAATTTCTTAGTGGAATCCTTTATATTTTGCTATGGTGATGCTGCTCATCAGTAAAAAATTATAGTATATTTCAGAATTTTTTTGACTAACGTTTCCAGATATATCACGCCTTGAAAAAGCCGAATTCTGTAAAAAATATATGCAAAGAAATACTCATCACTTCTTTAAAATTTTTCCAATTTGAAATTTTTTGTAAAATAACAAATAATTCACACTGGTGTAAAGGAAAAATCTTATTGACAAATTAAAAAAAAAAAAAAAAAACTAAGAAAAAAATGCAAATAATTCGAATTCCACTACCATGTAGGACATAAAGTTTTTGTAATTAATCGTAGTTTAATACCAAAAACAAGCAAGAAAAACGAGTACAATTATTGTCAAAAATTGTTTGTTTAATAAAAGTAGAAAAAATTAAAAGTAGGAAAAATTTGCAAATTTGTGGGCTTGGATGCAATTTTCGCAATTTAATATTTAAAAATTGCGAAAATTACATCCATTTTAAAGCTCAGAATGTCTTCGTTGTTGAAACGCATCCAACTAAAACTGCGATACATCATAATAAAGGTGATAATAAGGATGATATTTTCTTTATCCATTGGTGGGCTTTCCTTTTGGAATAAGACTACTAAAAGCGGAGATATTAGCATAAGAATAAAACTTTGATACTTTGTCCACATAACTTTTTTGCCCATTCCGACTCTTGAATATTATCCGACCATCACCATCCTCTCTGTGAGCCATATTAATCACCAAAATTTTGTGGCGATCATATCAAAATTGCCACCTGTAGCGTTATTACACAAAAAAAATGGAAAAATGGGATGCATTGCCGACTTTTGCGATATCTTCGTTGTTTGACCACCTACGCCAACTTATTTTGCAACAATGTAAAGCAAATCTTATCTTCTTCCATCGACAATTCAAATAAAAAAAAAATGGTAAAGAGGGATGTGCGCCAACCTATTTTGCATAATAAAGGTGATTTTTCCTCATCCATTTAAGGGCTTTCCTTTTGGAATACGCCTACTAGAAGCGTAGATATTCGAATATAAAACGTTGAATGTACTCCAAATAAGTTCTTTGTCCCCTCCAACCCCTGAATATTATTCGACATTCAGCAAAATAGGCTTCTTCTTCTGGGACGATCCGATCAAAATTGCGACCTCTAGCGCGATTAAAAAAAGGGACAAAACGGGATGTATTAACGACTATTGCGATATCTCCGTTATTTTGCCACCTACAACAACTTACTTTGCATCATTGTAAAGATGGGGTTTTCTTCTTTCATGCCCATGCTTTGCTTTTGGAAGTGCCCCCAACCAAAGCTGTGATATTCGTCATTATAATTAAAATCGCAAAAATGAAAAGATGGATTCTATTTGCGACTATTGTAAAATCGTCGTTGTTTAACCATCTACGAAAACCTACTTTATATTGCTACAAAGGTGATATTTTTCTACTTTCATCGTTTTTGGTTACGGTATAGCCCTTTTAGAAGCTAAAATATTCGATTTGAAAAAAAACGTTGACTTTTTCTCCAAATAAGTTTTTTGCCCATGCCAATACCTATATATTTTCCGACCATCACTAAAATCAATAGGCTTCTTCCCCTACGGGACCCCCATCAACTACTCAAATTTGGTGACGATCCGATCAAAATTGCGGCCTGTAGCGTGATTAGATTGACAGACGGACGGACGGACATACCCAGATCGACTCAGCTCGTCGAGACATTCATTTTGCTATATATACTATATATATATTCTACTATATATAATTATAATATATATTACCATATATAAGTATAAGGTCTACGGCCATTATTTTGATGCGTTACAAACTTTTGGGCAAAACCAACTTATAATTCTATTCCCACATAGTAGTGTAGGGTATAGCATTCGGCATGGCTGAACATGAAGATAAAAACTTCACAAAAGAGCTATACAAAATGTGGACGAGTATCCACAATTTTTAGTGGAGATGTTTTTTGATTGCCGGGAATTCTAAATGCGAAATGACATGCAAATTCGGACTAAGATATCGATAAAACTTAGTTGAGTGGCCTAAGAACACAATTTTTGGCGGAGCAAACATTTCACTACTAAGAGCCCTTTATACCAAATTATAGGTAATACATTAAATCGGGGGTGCCGTTATTTTGGGGCATTTCAAACTGGCCGATATGGACCACCTTCAAACCTGACCTGCCTGCAAACAATACATACGCATCTGTCCAAAATGGTAGCTTTAGAATGCTAGAATTTTTACCCTGATCAATGACATATACTTTATGGGGCCGCAAATGACTATTTCAATGCGTTACAAACGAAAATGCATACTTAATACACACTCCATGTTATGGTAAATATTTTAAACTAGTATGGAGTTAGTGTTTAAATATCACAGTATGGCAAAAGACAATATTTTAATGCTTTGGAGTTTTATTGTAACTACTACTGTCTCTACTTTCACTAGTATAACCTAATAATCAAAGCAGGCCAGCTCAGAATTTAATCAGTACGAAAAAGGATGATTTTAAAATGACATTTCATGTAGCTTTACATAAGTCATAGTTTCCGTCATAACTTGTCTCCTTCGTTGGAAAGGCAAAGTTAAATATGTTATCCAAAAACATTTCAGACGAGTAGCCTAAAATATGTGTATGTTTGTATATTTCAATATTTCAAGTAAATTCAATGTTCATACAAACATTTTGTCCCGGGCCACCTAACTAAGTAAAGAATGTTCTAAGGATATTTTCCTTTTACACTGAAACTAATTCGCAAGTTGAATACAAGAGGGTTATGTTCATTTCATTCCTATTTTTTGTACGCAATCATTAACCCCATACTGAATTCCAGATTCCAATAAAAAAGAAAATATTTTTCCATCCAAATGCCTATGATTCCAAACCGAGCCGCAAGCTGTCAAGGACATTCATTTTTCAATAATCGATATTGTTATCGTCATCGAAAAATCTTGCCTTCTTAATATGTTGTTTTTTACTTTATCTGGAAGCTCGAAATACATTTATTTATAGCAGTTGTTTTATATTTTCTGTACGTGTCATCATTTGAGGTTTAAAAATATTCCGGTTCTTCCATGGAAATCCTTTCAACGTCATGTGTTCATACGAATGTATGTGGGGTGTTGATACCAAACAAAAGTGGAAACTCTTAATGACTACAATAAAAATGTATTGTGAATGTTTTTTGGGATACCCAACTTTCATGAAAAACACAATTTTTGTTGTTTTCAAAAATCATCAAATAGTTCGAGGCCATGTAACAAATGTACACACATATCTTATGTCCACATCTGTCAATGATTTGAACTGTAGAAATGAAATTGACTTGAAAATATTTTTTTATCGATACTTCAAATTTTTCTGACAGTAGCGACAAAGACATTGACAATTGCTGTCCGTATTTGTTCTTGCTGGATTCGACACTTTAATGGATTTAGTAACTAACTGAAAACGCATGTTGAAAAAATGTTTTTGACTCTTGTTTTTTTATTCTTTTGTATCCGAATGTTTGTGAAATCCTTTCCAATTACAACAGTTTATGTTATTCCTTATGAAAAACATATATTTCACAACTAACAAGAAGTTCTCTAGAAAACTTGAAAATGCTCTATCTATTTTTAAGACCACAGCATTCTTCCTTCCTATCGACATTTTTATTTCTATAACCTTTACAATACCCTGTTTAATATTATTCAAAGCACTACTACAAACATACGAACAGCGTTTGTAGTCAACAATGTATTCCAGACATAAATAATATTAGCATCAATTGTTGTTTTAGTTTTTCTCGACTACTGCAAAAATATTCCAAAATTGATTTTTAATTTGTTTGTTGTTATTCAGGAAATTAGTGGTTTATCATCATAAGTTACTAACTAAACAAACAAACTAATTCAGGTGTTCCATGGCAAGTTTTATTTGCCCACAGACAAATTATGAAAGTATAATCAGTTTTAGTTGTGTGGTTTAGATTTATGCCGCGTATACATAATTTAGTGAAAGCAATCATTTATACGCTCGGTGGTACGGTGACATGTTGATGACAAGAGGTAATGAAAAATTAAAACAATGCAACTGTAAAACAAAGTAAAAACAAAAAAAAAAAATAACACGGTGCAAAATTTTAAATCATTTTGTGTGCAAAACTAATTTTAATGGAAATTTTTTGAAAATACGAGTTTTTGGTTATTTTAAAGTAGCACATAGAAAAATAGACAAATTATTTGTATTGTGAAAGGAGAAAGAAAAACAAGAAAGAAAAGGCTATAATCAGAGAGGGCCGACCATGTGATAGCTACACCACAATCACTGAGCACTAGCTTTGACAGAATATATTGTCAATGATTGTAATAACTCAATGTATTACATTACCTCTAACCAGAACCAAAAAGTTCTCTATCATGATAGAGAAATTTTGTGGTATGGAAGGAGAATGTAGTTCTTTACTCACAGACAAAAGAAATATTAAACCTACTTAGTTATTGTAATGTGCATCAAGGGAAAGGTTTCAAGATTTCTTTTTCCGTATATAGTTTACTTTTCCGAAATATCTGATGCTTAAATTTAATTAACGGTCAAGAATTAAATGTGATTTGATTATTTGATTATTTTTCACACAATAGGTATGATCGATTTCACCCGCCTAAGGTTTTACCTAGTGGGAAATTTTGTCGGTATTAGGTTATAACTAGACGCAGAAAAATATATGTTAGAGATATGTTGGGATCCATTTTGGTTGGGATATATTTACCATATCTCAATTTTTATTGTAACAAATCTCAATTTTATTTGTTACTATGTGGGGAGGGTTTTATAAGTTGGTTTTGGCCAAAAAGTTTGTAAGGCATAGAAATATTGGTCGTACACCCATACTTTTATATACCCAAATGAATGTCTCGACGAGCTGAATCGATTCGTCTCTCCATCTTAACCTTGTTATAACGCCAAAATTTGCTATTTTGATCGGATCGTCACCAAATTTTGGGTGTTGGAGGTGAAGATGCCTATTAATATTGGTGATGGTCGGATAATGTTTAGGGGTCGGAATGGGCAAAAAACTTATTTGGAGAAAAGTCAAGGTTTTTTAAATTAAAAATAAACAAATTTCACGTTTCTAACGATGTAAACTAGGTTTTCGTAGGTAGTCACACAACGAAGATATCGCAATAGTCCCAAGCAAAAAAAAAAATCCTCCCAAAATAATGGGTTTTATAAGGGATTTATTGCAGCCGTAACTACTTAAAAATCTCCCTACTAACCCATTATTTTAACAAGGGCCTGTCGAACTGATTTACTAGTTATTCTATGGCCACTGGAAGTTGAAAAATAAGATATAAGCTAAAAAAATCTATTTTTAGAACAGTTGAGAAATTTGTTTTCACTTTCAATACACTTCATATTTTTTATTATATTTTTTATTTCGGAGATCTTTTCTTAGTTCGGTCTATGGAACAAATGTTCTGTAATAGGCCAGCTAAGTATGTAAGTAAGTTTTTTTATTTGGCCCTCTCCCGAATTTGAACACACGAACTTATGCTTTGTAGCCTAACACCCTACACTCTCGGCCACGCGTACTTACATTAAGTGTTGTTTGAATGCGTACATGTGTTTACGTGTGTACCACCAACTGTTGTCTGTTAAAAAAAATACCCGGCTGGCGATGAGCGTTGAACACACAATCCTCTGATTTGTAGTCGGATACACTAGCTCTGTGCAACCGTACTCATAACTTAGTAAGTAGTAATTTAGTTAGTTATTTTTGTTTACATTACTTTGCAATGGATCGCTAATGAAACCCAACTTTTCAATATTACGATTTTAATTATAATGATAAATATTACAGCTTTGGTTGGGGACTTTCGAAAAGCAAAGGTAAGCCCATGACTATTAATGTAGAAAATCCCATCTTTACAATAATGCAAAGTAGGTTGGCGTAGGTGGCCAACTGACGGAGATATAACAATAGTCGGTAATACATAATTTTTTTTAATCACGCTACAGGTCGCAATTTTGGTGGTCCCGAAATGTTGGTGGTGGTGGTCAGAAAATATTCACGAGTCGGAATGGGCAAAAAACGTAGGTATTCAACAAGAGAGCAAAGGCTATAGTCGGCCCGGAGACGATCATGTGATACCCTACACCATAAGCTTTCCACTGGTAAAAATAATATGCATCTTTCTCTCTGTGACCCCCATAAGCAACCAAAATTTCGTGACTATCCGATCAAAATTGCGACCTGTTGCGTTATTGAAAAAAAAAAAATTGAAGAATTGGATGCATTACCGGCTATTGTGGTACCTCCCTTGTTTGACCACCTTCGCCAACCTACTTTACACCAATGTAAAGGTAATATTTTTTCTTCCATTGAGAGGATTTGTCGTTGAAATACCCCAAGTAGAAACCGATATATTCACAAAAAAATAAAACTTTGAATTTGTCTCCACATGAGTTTTTCCCCATTCCGAACCCTAAATAGTATCCGACTATCACTAGACTATCAATAGGCTTCTTCATCTGTGGGGCCCCATCAACCCCCAAAATTTCGTGACTATCCGATCAAAATTCCAACCTGCAGCGTGGTGGTTACAAAAAATGGAAAAATTGGATATATTACTGACTTTTGCGATATCTCCGTTGTTTGCCCACTTACACCAACATAATTTACATCAATATAAAGGAGATATTTTTTTCTTCCATTGGTGGGCTTTCCTTTTGGAATACTCCTACCACATAAGCTTTTTGCTTATTACGACTCCTGAATATTATCCGTACTGTAACTAGTTATTATATGTTTTTCTCATAAAAATGTTTGTATGTTTGCAGATTTCAAATTAAAACTTTTATTTTCTTAAGTCTCTGAACAAAATATGTACATCATTAACAAGTTTTGTAAGAAAGTATTTTAAAAATTTTTATTTGTATGCTGTTTTTGAGAGAAACTTCCAATGATATCTGAATTACTTCTTCATGTCATATCTTTCCACTATCAAATGCTAATTCCTTAATGAATATACTCCAAGTTTATTCATATTCGAACTAAATAGAGCTCTCGAGGCTTAAAACTCATCCTGTAAAAACAAAAATAACGAGTTCAGTATTGTGGTATATGAAAAAATGTCTTTTGGATAAAATGTATGTAGGGTCGGTCCTTCGTGGACTACATCTTGAAAGCCAATTAGATATTTGTTTTACTGTCATCGCCAAAACTTTGTTATTCGATTTTAGACAAATTTGCTGCTAAACAGTATGAGAAAATATTGAAGAGAAATGAGTTTTTGTGCGTCACTTGATTTTTTCCTTATCATCACCGAAGTATATTTGTAGCTTCAGACTTTAAGGTTTCGAGATTATGTATACAAATAGGTCTCATCAAAATAATGATTTTAGACTCCACATATCGAACCTAATATGGACTATCTCGGTCCACTCGCAAAATTAATTCCAAAAGTACATCAAGTTCCAAGAGAATATGTTTGGACAACATCTTCAGGTCCTCATTCAAGTCTTACATAACTGCAGTTTAAAGACTGTTCAAGGATCCTTTGGACTTTTTGTAGTCTTGTTTACAGCGATATCCTATTTTCATGGACAAATTCATGCTTCCTGACAAAGCTCTAAATACTACGGTGACCAACTAAAATAGCTTATGGGCGCGGTAACTATCAAGAGGAATGTATCTCAAAATAAGATCCATTTCTAAAATTAATTAGCTTATTATTAGCGAATAATTAAGTGGGGTTCAATAAGGATCGATTGTTATTTGTCAAAACTATATAGAACTAAGTCCATCAAAGTGTTTGTCATCGAGTCCAAAAACTTCTAATCGTACAATTAAGAAAAAAAATATAACGCTTCTTTTTTAACATAATATTAAAAGTAAAAATAATCCTGGTATCAGATTCTAGAGGCCCTATGCTCCTCAAGGAGTTAAACGGAAAAGAATATGATCAGACTCTATCTCTCCCGGTAAATAACACTGTGCAACATTTTTAAGGTAATCTTGTGCAAACAATTTGAAGTGAGGATTTTTTGAAAGTACAGACCAAAAGTACGAAAGCCCTAGTTGCGTTTTGTAGAGTCATATCGGGCTTGGATATTACGGTCCCATCTAAACATTGTTAAATATTGACTTTTTAAAGCAACTCGGGGCTATATCTGTGAAACCAATGCAAATCTTTTTCTGACCTCTGAAGCAAATTTGTAGATAAGGGTCAGAATAAAATATTTGGACAAATAATGATAGTAAAAATCTTGCTATAGCAAAGACAACGGCAATTCTTTGTGGTTGTAAAATTCTGCGATAAACTATAACGTGGGCATGTATGATTAAAAACTTCAATATACTAAAAACGGGGCGTAAATTTTACATGGCGACTTTACCGAACGTGGCCCGATATTGTCTATTTTCAATTATAAATATACTACACGGTGATGTTGAATCAAATTTAAATGGAAGGTGCTTACACCTGGGAAGTTTTTGCGGATTCTGAAACTACAATGTTCATAGAGGAGAAAAATCAAAAAGAAAAAAATATCGACGGAGCGTTTTTTAAATAAATCGCGATTCAAGTTGGCATTTTTAGGGGTTGTTTAGGTTTTCACCATTTTACTTAGAAGCCGCAAGTCCTATCAAAATGACACTGAAGAAAATGTTGTAGCTATGAAAATTTTCTACAAGATTGACCTATACGGTATTTTCGTAGGTTTTACAATTTTTTAGATATTAAAGTTCAAATTGGGACAATGATTTTTTTAAAAAGCGCTCCGGCGATTTTTTGTTTGTTTTTTGATTTTTCTCATCTATGAATTTTGTAGTTTCAGAATCCGCAAAAACTTCCCATGTCTAAGCACCTTCCATTTAAATTTGATTCAAGAGCGCCGTGACTACTCTGCAAATATTTAAAATTGTATCCTAAATATTTTGAATTCTTTCTATTGAATTTACATACTTTGTACCAGTATTTCATATAAAATTCGAAAAATCGAAACTTTTTGGCTCATTTTAAAGTACATGTAGAATAGAATATGTGCCAAAATTTCCAGTCCATCGGACAAAAATTTACCGAGATATTAGCTTTCGAAGGGAACATTTATTGTGTTTTGTATGTAGCATAGAAACTAAAAACGTATCTTCCTCGAAGTGGCACTTTTGGAAGCGGTGCTTTTTTTGTTAAAATCGAAATTTTGATTTTAACTGTTCAAAATGTATAAAAATTGATTTTTTTTTAATTCCGTTTCGATAATGGAAAAGATTATTAGGTTCGTAATGATCCAACAAAAATATATGCTGATCGGTTTATTCTTTTTCAAACCACAGTGGTTACCGCAAACTGCTTTAGTAAAAACAGTGCTGTATAGGCAGGCATTTGTCAGAAAGATTTTTCAAAAAAAAAAAAAAAAACATTAGAAGGTAACTCAAGGTTTAATAGATGTCTTATAAAAAATGCATGCAAATGGCTTTTCTGATGCTTATAAGTGGCCATAACCCCTTTAAATAGCTTTAAGTAACGCTACACAACATTTGATTTTTTTATGATTTTTGGTCAAGTTGAATGGTGAAGACATTGCACATCGTATTATTTCATCCAGCCATGTATTAGGTTGGAATATGGACTATATCGGTCCACTGCTTCGGGTACCTCCCACACAAAATTCTAAAAAAGTGAAGTTTAACAGCGCCTCTCGGATCGTTTTGAAATTTGTTCAGTTGGTTGTACTTGCTGCTCCCATTACGATGGTGCAATTTTTTCGGGCGAAAGTCCACACTACCTGATATAATGGCCTGGAAGCTCCAACAAACCCTAACGGTACTCCGGCCCACTCCTTCAGATACCTCACATCCAAGATTCGGAAAAACTGAAGTTTATGTTGATTCTTTTTTCAGTAGGCTCTTCTAGCGGCCTCATTTACAACGATATATTTTTTCCGGAATAAGTCAATACTTACTTCCTGAGATAATAGCCCGAAAGCTCCAAAACCCTGTTTTCAGTATGTGGCTATTAGGGTTTAGGGTAGGGAAATCCCGCACCGGGAATTCCCGGGAATTCTCGGTTTTTTGGTTACGGTATTTTCCCGGGAAACAAAATCATATTTCGGGAAATCGGGAAATATCTTTTTTACATTTATCGCAACTAATATTGAATGAATGACTAAACTATGCCCGTCACTATTATCATAGAATCAGAATTCGATTAGATTTTAGAGAATCAATAAATTACAAAAGATTTGGAAATAACCTTAATCTACAAAAGTGTTTTCAGGGAAAAAGTTATAAGAGCCGCACCAAAAACATGGACTATAACGACGGATTTTTATTATGTTCTATTTAAGAGCGAAAGAATATACCTATACCCTCAGTCATTGGGCTAAAGAGGGTCCGGCTGGCTGGCTGATGCGCACGATAAGTCTCAAACAAAGGCACCGATCAGGTCAAAAATTTGGCATTCGAGATTTTTTTCAAACTTAGTTTAAGTTCGGTGGTCCACTACTTCCGGTACCTTTCCCACAAAAGTTCAAGAATTATCACTAAAATGGAAAAGGTGAAGTTTAGGAGCTCCTCTCGGATCGATTTAAAATTTTTTTAGCAGTTTGTCTTTACGGCCCCCTTTACAACGGTACAATTTTTGAGGGCAAGTCCGCACTTCCTGTGATAATGTCTGGAAAGCTCCAAGAAACCTTGACGACAACACCTAAAATGGAAAACTGGAAAGATAACTCCCGCAGGAAGTTTCTAATTGGTCCAAATTTTGCACATTGTATTATTTCATCTAGTCATGTATCAGGTTGGAATA
This sequence comes from Musca autumnalis, assembly GCF_047663935.1. NCBI lineage: Eukaryota > Metazoa > Arthropoda > Insecta > Diptera > Muscidae > Musca > Musca autumnalis. Next base: position 265,991,822 of record NW_027411755.1, on the reverse strand, counting down.
TGGACTATATCGGCCCAACCCTTCGTGTACCTCTAACACAAATTTTTTGGAAAAGTGCAGTTTAACAGCTCATCTGAAATCGTTTTGAAATTCTTTCCAAAAAGTTCTACTTGAAGGCCGAGTTACGACGGCGTAACTTTTTTTGGGAGGGCAAGTCAACTCTTCCTGAGGTAAAGGCCCAAAAATCTCAGAAAAAGCCTGCCAGTACCAACTACATAGGGAAGATAGTACGAAAGATAACCGTCGAAGGGAGAAATAACCCACACTCTCTCCTTTAAATGTTTGGCAACATGTTTTGTGTGCGACCTTAGTTAAAACGGTACAAATTTTTCCGGGCAAATCCACACTTCCTAAGAAATTAGCTCAAAAACTCAAAAAGCCCCTAGAAACGTCAAAAGTATTGTTGTATTGATCCAATCTCTTATTTTTAAATTTCCCAGGAATGGCGATTTTATGATTCCCGTTTCCCGGGAATGATAAAAACCGGGAAAACCCAAAACCCTAGTGGCTATAGTGCAAGGTAACTCTAAAACTTTTTAAAAATTTTCTTTCAAACTTATATAAACGTAATTTAATATTTCGAGTCCTTTATTAAGAAGTTTGATTACACAAAATGGTTGGTACATGTCAATGATTTGGTATAGCCCCACATTACGGTACATACCGATTTTAAAGCAAACTCGTGATACAAAATCAATATATTTTATATACGGCATAATTATTGTATTTGGTTTTGATCAGTAAGTGGCTGAGGGTATTTCTACGACAGCACAGCTGACTGATATTTTCTTACTTGTTAGTAAATTAAACGCACAATACATTTTATAATTGGAAATTTTATAATTGAATCAGAAAGGTGAAGGAAATGTTTTGTTGGACAAGGAAGAAATCGCACTTAATATTGCTAATGAAATTAATACCATTTTCATATACATGCATATATATTGGGAATATGGATGTACCTATTAATTACATTATATAATCATTTGATTGCAGATGTTGATTTCGCGTTGCTGACTTAAATATTGAGGGGAATGTGTTTTATTTTACAACTAACGAGAAGCGTTCAACGATGTTTCTATATTTTATAATTAATAGTTTTTATTGTATTTGGAATTTTGTATGTACCTACGCGTCTGTTGTCGATTTTGTGTTTGGTATTTCTATACATTTCAATAAATGAAAAAGCACCACCATTTATAATCTCTCTAAACGAATATTTGTTTGTATGCAAACCAAACAATTATTTGTTTGCACACAAACACAAATTTGTTTGCACCCAAATATATATTTGTTTACACCCAAATATATATTTGTTTGGAGGACCGGACAATATGCCATGTTTGGGACTGTTGCAAACTTATACATATATGTTTGGGACATATATTACATAGGCATTTTCTCCTCCGTGTCTATATTATGTGTGTTCGTTTACTTCAAATTTGTACAAATTGTTACTGGATGTTGTTCGTTTACTTTACAGTACAATGTAAAATATTTTAGTCGTTTACTGGACTTTTACAAATGTGTACAAATTATTCAGCAAACTAACATACCTATTATCTGGTCATTGTGTACTGGGTTCTTTCTTGTCATAATCTCAGCTCTTTTAAATTTCGCTCCAATATTACCTTACATTTCGACCTACAGGGCAGCAATAAATTCGCTAAAAAAATTGTTCTTCCTTTTCACCACCTAAATGTTTCATGCAAAGTAATCATTGATATTCTTGTAGGAATCCGATCTCCATACAAAATTTCATAACAATTGGTCCATGGTTGTGGCCTGTATTTTGATAAAAAAATTTTAATGGACACGTATACCACATGAGGGGTCTCGAGGAATATTTCGCGATGTTACAACTTTCTTTATTAATAAAATGTTTTTAAATTTGTACGTATTTTAAAGTTCATTTTCACTTAAATTTAATTTAACTAAAACATAGTACCAGAAGATAAAAAGAATTATACACTGCGTTTTGCAGCATCGACTCAATTTGCCTTCCTTTTTGTCAGTCGGCTTACTGCTCTCTTGGCCATACCTTCTTTTCTAACTTCGTTCTTGTTAATACATGTATCTTATTTAGGAAATTTATTTTATAAAAACCATTTAAGATTTCAAGTGTAATCCAGGAAATTTAAAAGCACAGAGTTACCTACTATTATAAAATATGCTTGTACATATTTATTATTAAGGTTCAAATCCCCTTTCTTTCGACATGAGGTCTGTGTAAATATACGTATGTATGTATGTGTACTCGTATAAGGCTGTTAGAACACACAATTTTTATGATACGAATTGTATTAAGGAAGATGATGTGTAAGTTATTAAAAACTTTTTGTTTTGATTAGACTCTACCCAACCCATTCATTGTTTGTTAGTCTCTTGAAAATCTAGAGAGAAGTTAAATATTCCTCATATGCTACGCATTAAAAATTATGAGATATGATAGGACAGACAATGTCATGTCATGGCTTAAAAGTTTATTCATACATTTCTACGCCAATCATATTGTTACGTGGGGCGATGCTACAGTTTTTAATCATATTGATAATTAGTTTTTTGAGGTAATCAGTTTTTCAGAAAACATAACACACACAAAAAGTTAATGAAATATAAAATTGTGTTTTTCGTAAAATATATTGCTCTCCAGTCCTCTACTTGTATCTACAAGGAACTACAAGTTTAGGATAAAAAAAGGCTTTTTCAAAAATAATAAATAAATAAAATAATAATAATAATATTTTTAGACAACGACGGCTCTGTGATATGTTCACAAGCATCGCCAATAACAATAGGGAATAGGGAAATGGACCAAAAGCATAATATTTATCCAATTTTGTAGCAGCTCTGTAGGTCGCAATAATAGCCCGATCAGCGCGAAATTTTAAGCTATGTATGAGTAAATGAATATGAAAAAGAAGAAACTTGCAATTTGAGATGGCGATCAAATAATATTTAGAGGGTTAAATGGACCACAACTTTTGTGTGAAAATTGTGAATATGTTTAATATACAGCTTATATCTTTAGACATAAGACATTCCGGGCAAGTAAGCTATACATGAAAGAGGAACGCTTGACCTTTCCATTGATGTTAATTGTGTTGGTGTACATAATAGGATAACAAAGTTGAAGCCTAATATACACTGTTATTTGTTTGTAGTGTAATCATAAACATAGCTCAATAATCACGAAATTTTGTACGCGTTAAGAGTTTAGGTAGAAGAATATGCCTCCAATTTTGGATGGTGATCTGATATTATTTAGCTTTCCCGATTACGACGGTATAAGACTTTTCGGGGGCAAGTCCTAACTTCTTGAGATAATGACCCAAAATTTCCAAAAGGTCTGCCCCCGAAGGGAAAAACTGAATTGGTCCAAACGTTGTACATCGTATTATATAGTCGCCAGAAGTATTGTGTATTATTTCTTTTTTTAGGTCCAAGGCTGAGGGTATATCTATACCCAAGCCGCTGATACCTTTTTACTTGTCCCCATTTTCGAAATCACACTTAATTGAGTTTGTTCACGAGCACGTTGGTGGTGGTTGATGGTTGAAAATAAAATCCTAAAATCCTACTGTGCGCCCTTTCAAACTTTATATGAAAGGAACTTATTTCAGGGAAGTTTTTGCGGATTCTGAAACTACAATGTTCATAGATGAGAAAAGTCAAAAAACAAAAAAATCGTTAGAGGGATTTTCAAATAAATCGCGGTCAAAGTTCACATTTTTTGGGGTTTTCTAGGTTTTCACGATTTTGGTTGGATACCGCAAGTCTTATTGTAATGGTACTAAAGAAAATATTGCTTCAGTTAAAATTCTCTACAAGATTGACCTTTATGACTTTTTGCTAGGTTTTACAATTTTTGAGATATAGAATTTCAATTTGGGACAATACATTACATTAATACTCGATTTGCGTTAATGATTGGTTCCGACGCAAATTAAAACACATGTTTCCACATGTTTTGAATAATCTCTTCACAAAATTCAAAACAACAAATATTAGTTTTTAATAACGCAAATTGATTCAGCAGCGCAAATCGAAAAAAATCAATTATTTTTTGCTTAACAAAAATCGAAACAACGCAAATCGAGGTATTAGAGTACTCTATAGCCTCCTTATAGAACAATGTCTCCTTAACTAACTTTAAATGAAAAATGCTTTCACCTCGGAAGTTGTTGTGGATTCTGAAACAGCAATGTACATAGATGAGAAACGTCCAAAAACACGAAAAATCGCTAGATGAGTTTTCAAATAAATCGCGGTCAAAGTTCACATTTTTAGGATTTTATAGGATTTCACGATTTTGCTTGAAAACGGTCATATGGAAATCGGACTAAGGAAAATAATGTAGATGATTTTCACTGCCACTACATTTTCTTTAGTTCCATTTCGATAAGGCTTGCCTAAAACCTAAAATAAATGTGAACTTTGACCGCGATCATTTTAAAAATCACCCAGCTACTGTGACTCTTTTGTAAAAAATTAATGGCATGTTTGAAATAATAATATTTGACTTTTCTAAATAAAATCCAGAAACCTCGTTTTTCTGCTATTCACAAAATGATATTGGTAGTAAAATTTTGCGATCAGTAAAATTTTGCAACACTTTCAGTTGGTTTTGAAAAACATTACTCTCTGTAATAGAGGGTAATAAATGAAGTTAAGCCATTGGGGAAATACTCCAGCTTAAGCAATAAAAAAAATAGTTTCAAAGATACAGCTTAAAGAGAATTTGGCAAAATGTGGTATATGCTCACTACCACTATAAGCGATAATTCTTGAGTAAATCTTGAGATAATTCGCGGGTGCCACCGTGGTGCAATGGTATGCACTTCCGCCTTGCACCCGTGTCGTGGGTTCTATTCCTCGGCCAGGCAACATCAAAAATTTTAAACGGTCGCAAAATAATAATAAGTAATGTTGGCGACATTTCCTGAGTATTTCAGCCATGTACAACTTCTCTACAAGTGGTGTCTTAGGACACGCCGTTCGGACTCGGCCATAAACTGTAGTTCATTGAGCTAATATGAATCGTGGTGCACTAATTGATATCAGAGAAGCCTCCCTTGTCCCGTATGGGATATTTGTGGAACAACTTTTATTATATTACTAGGGGACCCGGCGAACTTCGTCTCGCAGTTTGTTGGTATAGATCATGAAGGCTTTGGTATGAACCTCTAATACTATTATTGTTATCACCTTGTTCAATTGCAAATGTATCCTTGTTTTGAACTGTTTAGGACGATCTTTGAAGCAGATGCACATTAGACAATTGTACTTTCGACAATTGTCAGTTTAACGAAGAGAGAAGGTACTGAGAGGCAAAGTGTTTCTATTTTCCTCGACTCTCTCTCCTATAAACTGACAATAGCCGTGAACAAATTAGGCAACTGTAAATCGGGACTAAGATATATATTTTTAAGCAAATAACACGTTTTGCGATGTAAATAAAATATTTGGCAGCACAGTTGAGCAAAATAATATCATAACGCCCAAATTCGTGTCATAATGGATGGTTTTCTGCAACACGATATTTCACTCAAGCAACTCAAGAATTCAATGCTGAATAAAGTGCTTATTTAAATTTGCGTTTTAATCAATTAACATATTTTGAGCAGAGGAATCCGATTGTTATCAGGTAACCACCTTCGTCTGCTTTTTTTCTGACTTCTCTGGTTAACGTGATCTCCCGAATTCTACTTGCATTGCAGGTTCGGAATTAGATGCAATGAATCTGCTAACACGGTAAATGCGGTAATTGAATTTTGACTGAGACTGTACAATCCAGTACTTGGTGCATTGATCCTTATTCGCAGGGCTATTCTATTAGTTGCCGTTCTTTGTGTGTTTCGGATGCTTGAAGTCTTGTCACAGAAACACGTGACTGTTGCCGATTACTTGGCCACCCTATATTTAATTTCGAAGTAAATAACATAGTCAAATTAATATCACAAACTAATTAACGTTTAATAAATATTTACTTACTTATGTCGCCCGATAAAGAGTTCCAATGAAATTACCTCGGAGTTCTTGATTTTTCAAATAACCCACCAATTTTGTGGATTTGTACCCTTTTCCTCAAAACTGTGGAAACCACTTTCGGCGTTATCATCTTCAGCTCTTCAATCGGAATCTGACCGGATCCTTTTAACCATTTTTCGCTGTTAATTTCCTAAAAAGACGCTTGAAAATAAATGAAATTCGATTTGATTGTGAATAAAAAATTCTATACAACTTTCAAAAATTGACAAAACAGAGGCGTACAATGCACACTGGTCCCAGCATGCGACAAAAATCGAAAAATCGATATCAGCTAATCTCTGCGACAATTCAGCAAATTATCTCTAAACATATTATATTTTGTTGTTGGCGTTTTTTATTGTTGGACTGCAGAATTTTACATCTTTGTGTTTATTTCAGCTCGAGTCCATATTTTGTTGTAATTCATTTAATTTAGTTCGACTCAAATTGTAGGGTAAACAGTTTTAGGGCCATACAGCAAATTTCTCATTTTATTCAATTTGCTAGATGGCTTTATTGACCTGTTTATCGATACAGAGTCGGCGAAAAAGGGAACTGATGAAGTTGTTTGGTGACAACTGAAACTATAGTATTCCCTACCCTTCGCCCGCAACTAATCAATTTCATATCCACTTTAAAATATTTTGTTGTTATTCAAACAATTGAATTACAACAAAATATGGACTCGAGCTGAAATAAACACAAAGATGTAAAATTCTGCAGTCCAACCATAAAAAACGCCAACAACAATAATAGGCATCAGCACGGCCTTGTTGACCAATGCGTAATGCAAAAACAACTTTCTTGTTGTTTTTACCCCCGCTTATTGAAGCAACACTCCTATGTTCGTATTCTTTGCGAAGCAAAGACGACATAAAAACAATGGTGGATATGAAATTCTTTAGTTCGACTCAAATTGTAGGGTAAACAGCTTTAGGGCCATACAGCAAATTTCTCATTTTATTCAATTTGCTAGATGGCTTTATTGACCTGTTTATCGATACAGAGTCGGCAAAAAAAAAAAAAAGGAACTGATGAAGTTGTTTGGTGACAACTGAAACTATAGTATTCCCTACCCTTCGCCCGCAACTAATCAATTTCATATCCACTTTAAAATATTTTGTTGTTATTCAAACAATTGAATTACAACAAAATATGGACTCGAGCTGAAATAAACACAAAGACATATTATATTTTAATATTCCAGCACTGTTTTTGTAATTTATAACGGTATTTAACAAGACAAAACAGAAGAAGTTGACATTTACATATGTTCTCTTAAAAACTTTAGAAACATCAGTAAGGTTGTGACAGCTTACAATGCAAGTAACTCAAAATTGAAACGATGAAATTATTTTTTTCGAAATGGAAGTTTGAGTACACGGTTTTCTAATTACTTTTGCATAAAATTTTGTACACATTATTCGCATAAAACGTGCTGGAAATCACATTTTTTATAATACTTTTTTGTGGATTTTTGTTTCCAAGTCCTAAAAATTGAAGTTGAGTTTTACTAACTTCGCCATCCTTCGCCACTCTCCAAATTTTTTTAAGAATGTTCGAAATAGTGTCAAGTTTACAAAAAATTTGGTTCCAGCTGCATATATTTGCGCTTCCGTGCGTGTCATTAAAAATACTGACGATGCCTCTGGTCGTTTCAGTGAATACGAGCCCTAACCACTAATAATTCGTACACCAGGTATTTTTTCACTATTCAACATGAAATTTAATTGACATCAAATGTATGTCTAAAGAGAATAGATTGTCATAAATTTTTGTGGGATTAGTTTTTTAGACACATTAATGAACGGGTAAATTGTGTTCATCGATTGGAAAATAATTGTGGCCTGTAGCTCGATTTTCAGAAAATTCGCTTTTGGCCTCCATACGAAAGACTATGAAAAATAAAAAGCGACCATGGGGCACGGGTTATCGTTAACCGATCGTCATAAATTTCTGTAGAAATCGTGTTTTAGCCACAACAATGAACTGGTAGGGTTTTTCCGGCGATTTTACCACAATTGCGGCGTTTAGAGAATTTTCGTGAAAGTGCACCTTTGGCCCCATACAAATCACTATAGAAACAAAGATCTCTGGGTTGGCACGGGTTAACGTTAACCGATCGCCGAAAAATTTCATATATAAGGTTTTTGGATCAAATGGAAAGAAATTTAGAGGGTAGGAATTCCAAAATAAAATTAAAATTGTTTTTTGGGCCGTCCTATTATACATACTTTAATAACACTTTGTTGAAATAGGCTCTGTGGTTAGGGCTCGTATGCCGTATTACTGTATGCTCAGTTTCTTCTTTGTTTTGTGTTTTAATTGTTTGTTTTGAGTTTTTTCTTTAATAATTTAGACATTTTTGTTTTGGGATCTACTTATGAGTGTATTTTTTATATTTGTATATTTTTGATATATGTATGATGCTACATATAAAATGAAAAACAAGTAAAAATGTAAAGTTAGGTCGCACCGAACTTTATTATATCCCCTACCATGAAATATTCTGACCTCAAATGGAATAATTTGTTTCCTTTCCTGTCCACGATACCAGTCGGAGACGTTTTTTGACCACTAAGAGCTCCAAATAGCAAATTAAAACCAATTTGAACCGAACATGTAGATAAAAACTTCAAAATAACTGAAATAGGGAGGTACCCTAATATGAGGGCTATACCGAAACCTGGACCTAAGACCACAATTTTTGGCGCAGAAGGTTTTTGATCATTGAGAACTCCAAATTGCAAATTACAACCAATTCGGACCGAAAATGTTGATAAAATCTTCAAAATACCTGAAATCGGGAGGTACCGTAATATGAGGGCTACACCGAAACCTGGACCTAAGCGCACAATTTTTGGCGCAGAAGGTTTTTGACCATTGCGAACCCCAAATACCAAAGTACAGCCAATTAGGGCCGAAAATGTAGATAAAAGCTTCAAAATACCTGAAATCGGGTGGTATCGCTACATGGGGGCTATAGGAAAAACTGGACCCATATTGATGATTTTTTGGCTAAAGTATTTTTTACTTATTTTTAGCATATACTGAAAAAATCAGATTGATCCGACGATTATAAATATTTTTGTCGCACCTTCCCATACAAGTGGGACCACTGTGCAATGGAGCCTCACAGTTGGTGCATATACAATCTTCGCCAAAAACTGTCCAAATTAGTGTCAAGCTATACTCCAAACGAGAAGCTCGATAGAAATTTGTGGAAAAATTGACTTTCTTCTAAAAATATCTTTGCAAATTTTTCGCAAATGTTCGCGATTTTTTTAGATTTTATCCTTTTCTGCCATGAGACCATTCCGAATTGGTGTGAATTGTCAAAATATGTTCAACTGTTATAACCGTAGTAACTAACATCATCCTTATATATATATATATAAGTTAACATCAAATATATTTCTTCAAACCACTGTCCAAACATCACATCATATCGCAACATGATCTGCTTAGTTTGCATGTGAACGTCTGGACAAACGTATTCGCATAAGTTCATTTAATATGCCAACGAGGAGTATTGGATTTCACTATGAGAAATGCTGAGTAAACTACACGTGTAGAGGGAATACAGCAAAATTAGGTTTGGATTATGATTAAATTAAGTAAAAAGTAAAATAAAATAAATAAAATAAAATAAAAAAATAATTTATATGATTTTATCTGGCGCCCGAGCAGAAACCCCTCCGCGTTTATCCTTACAAAGTCTGCACCGTAGTGGCAGCAAGGACCGGGGTCCAGTCGTAAAAAATAAAAAAAAAATAAAAACGCGCAAATGTTTGAATTTATAGATCGCGGAAATGGTGCGCCCTAGTACCATTAAATTCGGAAACGGGAGTCTGTAAAAAGACAGCGGCCGCGATGTAGCTTAAGTAAAAAACATTAGAACATTAAGAGAACAAACAAGAAATTGAACAAATGTGAAAAAACTGCAGTCAAAAGTTAATGTGAAAAATAATTAAAAATTAAGAAAAAGAATGGAAAATAGGAATAGAATTAAGAAATTAAGAAATTAAAAATGTGAAAAACTATAAACAATGAAATGAAAAATACAATATAATTACAGCAAATTCAGTTAGCGAAAATATAAAAATAACCCATCATACTTTTTTAAGTATTTTCGGACCAAAAATAGAGCCCATAAAATTTTTCCTTTTGCCAGGATTAAAAACATTTGATGCAATATTAGGTAGTGATTCCATGAGAGAATTATCCGCTGTTATTTACACATCTGAGAACTATTTTTGGATAAAACATGTTGGAAAAATAACTACATCTCAACATTTCTTTCAAGACGTCAACAACATAGAATTAAGAACAGGACACCTAACTAAGGAGCAATCAACAAACTTAGGGGAAGTTATAAAAAAACATCCTAACTTATTTACAGATCCTGATGAAAAATTAACTTATACCACAAAGGTGGTTGCTGAAATAAGAACGACTTCAGATACCCCACTGTACACTAGAAATTATCCTTACCCACTTTCCTTAAGAGGAGTCGTTGACGAGGAAATAAAGAAGTTACTAAGAGATGAAATTATACAACCGTCTCGATCCCCATACAATTCCCCCATATGGGTGGTACCGAAGAAAGAAGATGCTTCTGGTCAAAAGAAATATAGGGTAGTTATAGACTATAGGAAGTTAAATACTATAACAATTTCAGACAAGTATCCCATTCCCGAGATTACAGAAGTTCTGTCTAATCTTGGAGGAAATAAATTATTTTCGGTAATAGACCTAAAAAGTGGATTTCACCAAATTCCACTTAAAGAAGAGGATCGAGAAAAAACTGCATATTCTATATGTAATGGGAAGTATGAATTTACTAGACTCCCATTCGGTCTAAAAAATGGACCAGCAATATTCCAAAGAACATTAGATGACATCCTTCGCGACTTTATAGGGAAAATATGCTACGTTTACATAGATGATATCATAATTTTTAGCAAAACTGAAGAGGATCATATTAATCACCTTAATATAATATTTCATACTATAGAGAAAGCGAACATGAAAGTTCAGTTAGATAAATGCGAGTTTTTTAAACAAGAACTAGAATTCTTAGGATTTGTAGTATCGGTTGACGGGGTCAAGACAAACCCCAAAAAAGTAGAATCTATCATAAACTTCCCATATCCTAATACATTGAAAGAACTTCGCTCACTCCTGGGACTTTTTAATTATTACAGACGGTTTATAAAAGGATTCGCTGAAATGGCAAAACCTTTAACAAACCTGTTAAGAGGAAATAATGGAAGGGTTTCTAGAAATGAATCTAGTAAAATCAAATTACATCTGAAGGAGGAAGAAAAAAAGCCATTGACTCAATAAAAAATTCGTTAATATCTGAGGAAGTAATATTATCCTATCCAAATTTTGAAAAAGAATTTCACTTAACAACCGACGCCTCAAATATAGCTATAGGTGCTGTGCTAAGCCAAGAAAGTCGACCTATAACATTTATCTCAAGAGCTCTCTCAAAAGAAGAAGAGTCTTACGCCACTAATGAGAGAGAAATGTTAGCAATAGTCTGGGCATTAGATAATCTTAGAAACTACCTATATGGTAAATCAAAAGTAATCATCTACACTGATCATCAGCCCCTAACGTATGCACTTAGCAATAAAAATAGTAATATGAAAATGAAAAGGTGGAAAGCTATACTTGAGGAATACAACCATGAAATAAGGTATAAACCAGGCAGCACTAACATAGTTGCAGATGCCTTATCAAGACCCCCGACTTCTGGCATAAATACTCTGACCGGTACCGTCCACAGCGACGAAAGCTCATCTGAAAATTTAATACCTAGTGTAGATGCCCCTATTAACGTCTTTAAAAATCAGATCTTCTTAATTATTGGGGAAATTTCATCTTATCAGTTTAAAATAATATTCCCTGGGTTTCATAGGCACACCATTGTAGAGCCGGTATTTGACAGCACAAATTTAACAAATTTGTTAAAAAGATACCTCAATCCTTCGGTTATAAATGGCATTAAAGCTCCGGAATCAGTAATGGGAAAAATACAAGAATTGTATCCAAATCATTTCGTTAATTATAAGGCACGTTATACTCAAAAATTTGTCGAGGACATTACATCTGAAGATGAAGAAGAAGACATTATAATCGAGACTCATAAGCGAGCCCATAGAAATGCCGTAGAAAACAAGGCCCATATTTTAGAAAGATTTTATTTTCCTAGTATGTTGTCTAAAATCAAAAGAATAGTAAAACTGTGCTCCATATGTAAGAAAAGCAAATATGATAGACACCCTAATGAACCAAGATTAAGTGAAACTCCAATTCCTTCATATCCCGGAGAAGTAGTGCACATAGATTTGTTCTCTACAGATAGAAAAGTAATTTTGACGTCCTTGGATAAATTTTCTAAATACGCGCAAGCGAAAATACTAAATGGAAAATCAATTGAAGACATAAGAAGACCATTAAGAGAACTTATATTTTTCTTTGGTGTTCCTAAAACAATCGTCATGGACAATGAGAAATCTTTAAATTCGGCTTCCATACTCTTTATGATGAAAGACTAGTTAGGCATTAATGTATTCACAACACCACCATACAGAAGCGAAGCCACTGGACAGATTGAACGTTTCCATTCTACGCTTGCTGAAATTATGAGATGCCTTAAAGAAGAGGAAATATGTAGGAATTTTGATGAATTGGTAGAAAGAGCAGTGAATGAATATAATCATTCTGTTCATTCGACTGTGGGTAGAAAACCAGTAGATTTGTTCTTTGGAAGAACCGTCGACTTTTCACCTGGGGATTATGAACGGACACGTGAGACAAATATAGAAAGGCTACGAAAGAAGCAGAAAAATGATTTAAAATTTCATAATAAGAAAAAATCTGAACCTAAAACTTATATTCCTGGTCAAACTGTTTTTGTCAAAATCAATAAAAGATTGGGAACCAAATTGACCCAAAAATATAAAGAAGAAATAGTAAAAGGAGATAGAACTTCCACAATAGTGACACAAAGTGGAAGAGTCGTCCATAAGAAACATATTAGAAATTAAAAGCATTTTCGTTACAGGTTTATATTGATTCTAGGCAATTGTGCCGGAAATATTCAAATTCTGGATTATTCCAACACCAAATTGGTTACAATTGATGCTGGCTTAGGAAAATCCAGTCTGGTACATTTAAGCTAGTACACGTGTTTGATTTGAAAAATTATGAAGATGTTGCTATAAATATGGAAACACTAATTGGAAAAAACATTGGCATTCACCATCCCATCCTTCCTTACCTACTCCACTATACATCCCGAATAAAATCCTGCCTATCCCGCTTAAAACCAAAACTTAGACCTAAGCGATCTATAGATTTGCTAGGCAGTGCTTGGAAATGGTTGGCTGGAACACCAGACCACCATGATTTAGAGATAATATCACAAAAAATAAATAACATGTTACAGAATAATAATAATCAAGCCATTATAAATCAATTAACAATAGAAAAACTAAATACAATTACAAATGAAACAAATAGGATAATTAAAGAAATTAAAGAGGAACAAACATTGGATAAGGTAATTGAATTCAAATATAAATTGGAAATAATCCAAGAAGAACTAGCAAATATAGAATTTGCCATCCAATGGGCAAAAGCCAACATAGTGAATTCAGTTGTGTTTTCCAATGTGGAAATAAAAATATTTGAAGAAATATTCGAAAAATCCGAAATACCATTTTCCAACATTGATGAACTTCTGAAATATGTCAATATTAAAATTGCTTCCAATCAAGAAACACTTCTCTATATCATAAGCATACCTACTACAGATGAGAAAAATTGTAGAAAAAACATCATTAAACCTGTAAAATTTCAAAACAATATTTATAAAATAAATTTCAGAAACATTTTAATTTGTAATAAACAAATATACGGCCTAAAAACTAATTGTAATCATTTTGACAATATAAATATTTGTAACTTTAATGATATAATTAACATAACAGAATCGAGCTGTATTCCCAAATTAATAACTAGTAAACCATCATCATGCACGGTAACAAACAACGAAAATATACCCTCGGTTGAAGAAATAGAAGACGGATTGCTGTTCTTTAATCAGTTTAATGGAGAAATCATGACCGATGACTCCCCCATTTCCCTAAACGGCACCTTCCTCATTCATCACTCGAATACAAGCCTCAACATTGACGGAAGATCATTTCTAACTACACAGATTGCAAAATCAAAACCCTTGCCAGCGCTGCTGCAAATTGACGAATCCCACTCTCAGGAAGAGACCTTATCATTGGAAATGATGAAAACACTCACAAGCGATAACATCACCATTGAATCTCTAAAGCTTGACAAACACATAAACATTTGGATAAACGTGGCTCTTGGTTTGACACTCGTAATATTAATTTTGTTAATCCTGATACGTCAATATAGAAATAGAAATGATGCAAGAAATACAGAAAATGATGAGGTGCAAATCGATATCGAAGACAAGCCAACACCTTCAAAAAGGAATAAAAAATTTACAAGTCTAAATAACATCCCGTTTTTCTGAGGAAAACTTTCGTGCAAACCAATGTTCATACGGGACGTATGAAATTTAAAGGGGGAGGAGTTAACATCAAGTATATTTCTTCAAACCACTGTCCAAACATCACATCATATCGCAACATGATCTGCTTAGTTTGCTTGTGAACGTCTGGACAAACGTATTCGCATAAGTTCATTTAATATGCCAACGAGGAGTATTGGATTTCACAATGAGAAATGCTGAGTAAACTACACGTGTAGAGGGAATACAGCAAAATTAGGTTTGGATTATGATTAAATTAAGTTAAAAGTTTTGTGTCCATTTATTACTCAATAAAGTAAGACGTGCAGTTCGCACGTCCGGTTTTTTAAAAACATAAAATAATTTATTTGATTTTATCTTATATATATATAATGAAAGAGAAAAAAACCAAAACCATAATTAATTTTTGTCACTACCAAATTTTTGCTTTAATAACTATCAGTAGTGACTAATGCGACACGTCCAAGTAGAATCGGAAAATTGGCACAGTTCTTCCCATGAACTTGATCTTTCTGGATAAGAATGCGGTTTCGTTTCTTTCGTTCCTATTCTAGTGACTTTTTGGTTACTGTTTGAGTGGCATGTTCGTGATTTCCTTTTATACTTTGTTTAAATAAAGGTTTTTACCCTTTTTACATTTGAAAGCAATAAGAAAATTGATATGATCTCATAGTAAATGTATTTTATATTAGTTGGGATAATAAATCAAAAATGTAATCACGTATATAAGTAAATGTAAATCTGGAGAAATAAGTCCTTATTTATTTTTTTATTATTTTTATTTATAACTGACTACCCACACAACAATATAGAAATCTTATAAATTACAGTTTCGGTTTGATTGTTCTATATTTTATCCGTTTAATTGAAACTTTAAATATGAATTGAAACTTTACTTTTGTTGCGACCCTTCGTAAAAAATGTTTACCATTATTTAAAAACCTTCAATCTGATTTAGAAAGCAAACACACATCTACAAATACTATACTACGTGTAAAAAGAACATATATTCAGGATGGTTATGAAAACTTTCTTTCAAAGTAAAACAAGACCCACCACATGTACACAAGCCAAACATGCACATACATTTATAGCTCAGATTATATCACTCCATCATTAATATGACAATCTTGTTTTTAGATTTTCATATAAATTAGATACTTAGAACTTGTTAACTGACTTTTAATGTAGGCTAAGTTTATGTAAAAATGTCGTTGTCAGTACAATGTTAATGGAAAACGATGATACGATATTCCAAGACATTATCCCGAAATATCCCATATTGAAAGGAAGTTCATTTTCACTACCATATTTCGAAAGTTGTATAATATTCGAAAATACCACATAAATATGAGAAAGTGATAAGCTCAAGAGGAGAAGCGAAGAAAAGGACAATTTAAAAGGCAAAGAAAAATAATATAAAATAATATACACAGTATAACTGACTACAAAGCCGAATGTAGGTTATTCGAAGATCAACTTAGGCACACAAACAATACAATGAGCTCCATAGAAATTATTCGTATTGTCTCTCTGTTCTTTACTTCTATAAAAAATAGTTAGTATTTACATTAAAATACCACAAATCAGTAATTTGA
The DNA here is from genome assembly GCF_047663935.1 of Musca autumnalis. Classification (NCBI taxonomy): domain Eukaryota; kingdom Metazoa; phylum Arthropoda; class Insecta; order Diptera; family Muscidae; genus Musca; species Musca autumnalis. Next base: position 265,975,604 of record NW_027411755.1, on the reverse strand, counting down.
TTTTCCTTGGTTATGGTCCACTTTGCTTCTTCTAATAAAAATATTTAGGACGAATTTTAAAGGGTTATTCTGCACGTTTAGTGGCGGTATGCCCGCATTAAAGCTTCTATTTTGAACGAATTATCAAATACCTGAGATTTTCTTTATTAAATTAAGCTTTTGGTGATTCCTTTGACACGTTTTTACACAAATAGCAAATTTTGTCAATGATATTTAGGCTTTAGTGTTCATCATAATAGGCTTCAATTTTTAAAGCGTTATTCTTGAAAACCCAATTTTTCTTGCGCACAGGGTCTAAAACAGATTTGAAATGAAGAGGCTTTTTCAATCGTTGTACCAAAATCATTGATGTGAAACCAAAAAAATGTGTAGTTTTTTCAATGCAATACTCAGATTTAGAAATATTTGGTGATATTCACACTGTGAATGATTGTTCGTTTTGGTCTCCTTAATTACCACCCATCTGTTTTACTGGTCTCCATGACATTGTGTTACGGAAATGATATAATAATTGCCCATTCGAATTGCTAACCTTGAAACTTCCCCACAAGAGGCCTGCGAAGCTTCAAAATGGAACCCATGACTAATAAACGTAATTACAACAACGAATTTTGTAAAGCAGCTGTTACAAATTTTGTATGCAATGGAAGAGGGAGTTGTAACAAAGGTTCTAAGTCCCAAATGCTATTAGTTGCAACATTGAATTGCAAATTATTCTGCCAGTTTACAGGCAATTATACGCATTACCGAACCCATATTAACTCACATGAACAGAGAACAGTACCCCAACATATGCTTGTCTACAGTATTGTTGCCAAATGGCAGTCGCGTGTATGTTCATGTTGTGCCTTGTTGTAGTTGTTTATGCAAGTAAGTGTAGTAGATGGCATACTGGAGGACAAAATGAGGCCAATCGCAAAAGCACGATGGTATGAAAGGTATTAAAACAATGTTTTCGAATAATCAGGAAATATAATTCCGAATTTGCCACACACACAATGAATGTTCGTTAGGTTTTATGGAATTATACTCAAGGACATTATTACAAATGCAGAAATGCTACTTTTCGAAAATAATGTATGTACATATTTCTGAATGGGCTAACATTTCCACAGCAGTATATCTGCTTATGTGTAACAGATACAAAGTATGTTGTCGTTTATTAACAGGAGTATAAAATGGTAACATACAATAAGATGATAAAAAACTGTAAAATAATAAAAGTTAATTGTGTAGTCTGCGGTTTATTATGTTGGCTGTTTGTTTAATACCCAAGTACGGAACGAAATTTGCCAACTCCAAAAATTGATAAATTGGAATTATTCCTTTTTTAAAATTCGACAATACAAATGCATATGCTTAATCACAAATATTTAGACATAATCTTCTTTTTAATTTATTTCACAACAGAATGCATAAAATGCCAAATACAACCAAATGCCAGTCTTAGGCCAAAACAACTTTGTATGAAATTGTGATTGTGTTCTGTTTTCCTCACCAGCTAGGTGCATCATAACCATAATTCCCGTATTGACAAAGTAATCTTTACTGGTTGGCTGTAAAATGCAATTGCAATTAACAAAAGCATAAATAAATGGATTCTTTCAATAATTAACCAAATACACTTGAATTTCAATGATGTTAATAGCCGCTTCCCAACAATCATTGCAATCAATACATTAAAATATTTCGAACATTAAGTGGTTGAAATCAGAACCTCAATGAAATCAGTGGCAATTAATAAACCATTAACATTTCAAGTGGTAAGTGGTAAATGAGTGCAAAATGATGATGGAATGCGTCTCTTAATGATGATATTGGTATATATGTAATGTGTGAATTAAAAAAATAATGCAGCGAAAATTTAACTGACAATTATATAAATTTCAGCATATATAATTTGAAGTGATATGGAAAATTTAAAGACGATAATCTAATTACATTTCTTATCAACTGTTTTATAATAATAACCTGTCTATACATATATTACAAAGAAATCTTCTATATGGACCATAAAAATTATTATGTTTATAAAAAATTGTGTAGCTTCATTTGGTCTTCCACAGAGGTTCGTATTAAGTACAGTTCGTCATCCTCGTTGGTTTCACCAAGTTGGTTTTATCACCGCACAGTAGTTCAGAATCGTTTTTCTTGTCAAAATGCTGTAACCTTATCGTCTGTGAAACAACTTATTGAACTTCTATGAACTTGAACTAAAAATCGTGATTTTGGAGGACAATTTAACATTTATGAAGTACGGATTGAAGGTCACCATTCAAAAACATACGTACATATGTAAATGTTCATCGGCAGCAGCGGTTTGGTTATGCGGGGCATAAGGAAAGCTATTTGTCTCCTAAAAATACCTTTTGGTGGATCATTAAAAGGAAGTTTACAACTTGAGGCAGTCCATATTACCTGGGGTCAAGCAAACTACGTGACCAAAGATAGAATAAGATGGATGTCTGTTTTGTATTTATGTATAAATAAAGTGGTCTTCTGCAAGATAACCTACTTGATTTTTGATCTTCTTAAAATAAGGTGTTGTTTTCATAGATCAATTTTCGCTGAACTAAATTTTCATAATACATGTGTGGGGATAATACGTCAGTAGATTTATGGTCAGGAAGGATGAGGGGATGTGTAACAAATCGGCATTAAAATATAGGCATTGTTTATGTTCACTTTCTCCATTTGGTGGATTATTGATGAGGATATGTGGAAAGGATATTATAAGTTGGTTTTCGAAGAATTCATGTAACACCGCGAAATATTCGTCTTAGACCCCCGCTTGTGGTATATCAACATTCGTGTCTCGACGAGATAAAGCAAAATTTTATGTAAGAAGAAGCTTGTAATTTACATGATGATCAGATAATATTTAGGGTTAAATAGACCAACACTTTTGTGTGGTAAAGGAAAATGCCAGTAACTTTGGATAATGATGTTGTTGTCGGAAAAATAAATAAATATAATTATAATTTTTGCATTTTAGCAAATTCCGAAAAATGAGGTACGTGAAACTTGAAAACCAACTCTTGACGACTCAATTGATTATATCAATATAACGGTTATATAACGGAACTACTGTCGAACATATACATAACTAGGTTCCTTTATCGTTTGGGTTTGTGTGTAAAGAACGATATTTACCATGTCGCAATCATGATAGAAAAGTTTTTCAATCATGATAGAGAAATGCCCATGTTTTTAAATTGTGCAAATTACTATGCAGTAGGAGCTTTCGAAAAATTTTGGTACCTTTGGTAAGAAGATTCGCACGGTGGGCCCGAACTAACTTTAAATGAAAGGTGCTTACACCTGGGAAGTTTTTGCTGATTCTGAAACCAGCATGTTCATAGATGAGAAATGGGACTAAAGAAAATGTTGTAGAGAATTTTCACTGCTACAACATTTTCGTAAGTCCCATTTCCAGAGGATTTGTGGTTTTCAAGCAAAATCGTAAAAACCTAAAAAAACCCTAAAAAATGTGAACTTTGATCGTGATTTATTTAAAAAAATATCTGTCTGTCTGGCTTGTGCTCACGATAACTCTCGAATAGTTCAACCGATTCGAACCAAATTTTGGGTATCGTAATATTAGTTTAAGTTCGAAGATGGGCCATATCGGTCCACTGCTTCTTGTACCTCCCCCACAAAAGTTCAAAATTTTTCTGTAAAATGGTCTGAACGATAACTCTCGAAGGGAGCAATCGATTTGGTCAAAATTTTACACATCGTATTATTTCTTCCAGATATAGATCTGCTTCGAATATGAACTATATCTGTCCACTCCTTCGGGTCCCTCCCACACAAAATTCGGATAAAGTGAAGTTTATGGGCTCCTCTCGGATGGTTTTGCAATTTTTTCAGTAAGTTTTCTTGCAGCTCCCTTTACGACGGTACAATTTGTTTCTTGTGGAAGTCCATACTTTCTGAGATATTGGCCTAAAAGCTCCCAGAAACCCTGACGGCACCAACCAAAATTGCAAATCCACAAGATAATCCTCGCAGGGAATTTCGGAGTGGTGCAGGCTTTGCACATCGTATTATTTCATCCAATCATGTATCAGGTTGGAATATGGATTGTATCGGTCCACTCCTTCGAGTACCTCCCACACAAAATTCGGATAAAGTGAAGTTTAAGAGCTCCTCACGGATGGTTTTGAAATTTTGTTCATATATTTTTTTTTGCTCTCTTTTCGACGGTACACTTTTTTACCGGAGTAAGTCAATAATTCCTGAGATATTGGACTAAGGCAAATCCGCAAGATAATCCTCGCAGGGAGTTTTTGATTGATGCAGGCTTTGCGCATCTTATTATTTTATCCAGTCCAGTATGGGATTGAAATATAGACTATATCGGTCCACTCCTTCGGGTACCTCCCACACAAAATTCGGATAAAGTGAAGTTTAGGAGCTCCTCTCGCATCGTTTTGACTCTTTTTCAGTAGATTGTTGGAGCGGCCTCATTTACAATGGTATATTTTGTTCCGGAGTAACCCTGCGTTTACAAATGCCAGTATTGGCAAGACAACAGCAAAAATACAACCCTTTTTCACAAATACATTTATAAATTTTGAAATATGTATAGAGAAAAGTATGAATCTATTGGTGAAAATGGTTTGTAACTTTGCTATTGTCTTGCCAATACAGTCTGCGTAAGTCAATACTTCCTAAGATAATGACCCAAAAGTTTCAAAACCCTGTCGAATATTGTGCAAGATAACTCTAAAACTTTTTCAAAAATTTCTTTCAAACTTATTTTAACATAATTAAATATTTTGAGTCCTTTATGAGGAAGTTTGGTTGCCAAAAATATTTGGTATAAGCCCACATTACGGAACCTACAGATAAAACAAACTCGTGATATAAAATCAATATATTTTATATACTGCATAATTACTGTGTTTGATTTGGTTTTGTTGTTTTTATCATTGTCAGTGGCTGAGGGTATTTCCCCGTCAGCACAGCTGACTAATACGTACTTACTTGTTTTATTTATCTTATCTATAACACATAATGTGTCGCAATCACATAATAAATTTTATGGAAAAATAGTAGGAAGTGGTGTAGGGTATTACATGGTCTGCCGTCCGACTATAGCCTTCTTTTTTTATGTTTGTAAATTTTTATGTTTTTATGTAAATTTACACATTACAAATAAGTCCCTATTTAGCAAACAACTCCTTTAAATAAAATTTTCAGTTGTCTCTCACTTTATAATGATTAATGGACGTTTCGAATTCAAATTCGTTCGAATTACTACCAAACTCCTGCTATTGAATAACATTTTTGTTTGATTGAAAACAAAAATGAATCCCTTTTTTGAATTCAATTTTGTAGTCGTTTAAATCAGGGTTTCAGAGTCGGAGTGGGAGTCTTGCAAATTTTCCTAGATTTGGAGTCGAAGTCGTAAAAAAGGTCGATTCCGACTCCGAGAAATAATTTGTTCTACGATTATTAATATGTTTTTATTTTATTTCCCTTATTATTTATTCATGTCATAAGAAAACTATGAGAGAACATGTTAGTCCCAATTTACATTAGGCGAGTTTACTTGCGGCAATTGTCAGTTTGATGGAGAGAGAGGTGAGGTATATGGTAACCCTTTGCCTCTCAACAACCTCTCTCACCCACAAACTGACAATTGCCGCAAGTAAACTCGCCTAATGTAAATTGGGACTTAGCTTATATTAAAAATTTTAATATATGTTTTGATACAAAATGCATGTCGGAACTATGTTTGGTCCAATTGATGTTTAAAACACACGTTGTGGTTTCATATACCGTATATTCTTGGTGAAGATCTGTTAGGGGACCTACTGGTCATCTCATAAAAGGTCAACGGTCTTATCATTATGTCTTCTATAAATGTCATTGTTATCTTCTATAAAAAGTCCAATTATACTTATATGAAAGACATTGTGATGTTCTAAGGGAAATGCTACTGATCTTCAATGAAAATATAAACTGGTCGTTAGTAGAAGTGACTTTGATCTCCTGCACTATAGGTAATTTGGCCTGTTTTTGAGCCAAACATTAATTGCGGCGGACTTATGGAATTTTTATAAATTTTTAATGCTTTATATGCAAAAGTAAGCTAAAAGAATTATACAGTAGAATTCGGATATAGCGAAAATCGGTTATAAGAATCTACGTTTATAACGAACAAAGTTTTGTGTTCCAAAGAATTTTTCTTAATATATTATTTGTACACACATTTAACTTCTTAATATTACCACTATTATAACGAACAAAAATTGTCACCCCGCGAGTAGAATTTTTACAACTTGTTAGGATGTACAGGCCCGTTTTTACGCACAGTCGGATAGTGACGAATAAAAGCACTGTTTCAAATATTTTAATATATAATATTTAAATGTAAGGTTTGATAAGAATTTTACAGATGAACATGTTTATAACGTACGGCGGATATGACGTACAAATTTTGTTTTTTCTACACCCTATTCTTATTATACCTATTTTTATCTATTCTAACACTATGAACGCGGTTAAAATGAACATAAATATTGATCCGCCAATATTTTTTCATAAACATTTATACGTTTAAAATGTTGATTCGCGAATAGATTTTTATATATATTATTTTTTAAAGGACCAAATAAACCGCGCAATCATGATCCCTATTTTTTGTTATACCTCATCATACCAAAAATTAAAAAAAAAAAATAAAAATATTTCTTTTGCAAGGAGCGCAACTTCAGAAAAGTGATATGACTCAAAAAACGCAAAACATCGCAACTTGGCATATTATGTAGTTGAAGGAAGCATGGACTTGTCCACGGGAAATATATTATCGCTTTAAACAGGACCATAACGAACAGCATCGGTATACATTTCCAAAGGATCTTTGAACAGACCCAAACTGCTTTTAGATATAAAGGTTGTATTTTTAAGTTTGGACAAAATATTACGAAGGCAACATTTGGACCGAATCGGCAAATACGTTCGAGAGTTATTTTGCGCTCCAACCACTACACACGGTGTCATAGGGGTTTTTTTTCACCTTTCAGGCTATTTTCTCAGGAAGTATGCCCCGGATAAAACTTATACCGTCGTATAGGGGACAGTGAATAAAAGTTGTTAAAACAAAAATCAAAGTGATTCGAGAACAGCTCCTAAGCTGAAAATTTCCGAATTTTGTGTAGGAAGTGCCCGATGGAGTGGACCGATTGAGTCCATATTAAAACCTCATCTAAACCTAAAAGGTATCGTGCGCACAAATTTTCCGAACATTTGGACAAAATATTACGAAAGCCAAATTTTGGACCGAATCTGTTGATCCGTTTGAGGGTTAACGTGCGCTCCAGCCAGACAGACAGACGGACGGACATGGCTAAATCAACCCCAAATTGTCTGAAACGGATTTCGTCCAAACATACTTGGGGTCTAAAACCATTATTTCGATGAGGCACATTTTGCCCGTATGAATTTGTATATACCCTCGCTAGCATAAATGCTGAGGGTATAAACAGAAAGTACACGCTGCCACCATTCTACAGAATATCATATCTATGTAATTGATTATTACCAAACTCTAACAAAATGCGCTTATATTCTGCTCTTAGTTTTAATCTTTTTTAATATTTTCTATTTTGCCTTCGAAATTTCGACTTTGACTTCAAATTATACCGCGAATTTTGAATATTTTTGAAAACAAATTGCATATCTCTATAATTTGACATGGTCTTTCTTCAGATCAAATTATACAACTCGCGTTATTAAAAGTGCAAAAATCTACTTTTTTGCCTAAAAACATGTTCAAATTACCTATAGTGCCCTGTTAGGAAACCTACTGGATTTTTTTGCCGAATTTTCATGGCAAAATATTAACAAGTTGACATTACATTATTGGCCTTTTTTACCTTCTCCATAAGAAGGAGGATATATTAACTTCTATGTCGATTTAGCCATTTCCGATTGCCTGTGGAAATCAGAATATAGCTTCAAAGAAGTTATTCCACAGTTGGCTACACAATTTGTATACAATGGAATGATTTTCTAATGGACAAAGAACGTCCTTGAAAATAAGTGCCAATATAGTTTCAAGTTCTTATAGTCCCCACTTTTTGTATACATTTTGAAAGAAAACATAGCTAACGGGGAGAGTATACAAAGCTCGGGCCAGTGGAACTTAACGTAGGTTTTACTTGAAACAATTTGGAAGAGACATTTGACATTAAACTCGTATGAATGTTGTATACCCTTAGCCTTTAGGGTACATACACTTTGATACAATGAAAATCTGCGTCATCGAAATAATGATTTTAGACCCCAAGTATGTTTGGACGAAATCCGTTTCAGACAATTTTGAGTCGATATGGCGATGTCCGTCCAAACTTTGCACGTCGTAATATTACCTCTAGACATAGGTCAGATTTGATTATGAAGTACCTTGTTTTATTCCTTGAAGTACCTTTCACACCCGTTTCTTTTAATTTGATTGCACGAGTCCTGTTCAGGGACCCTTGTCAGATCGGGATGAAATTTCTTGTATACTAATATTAACTATACTATTTTTGGCTAGTTTTGTGGCGCAAATTCATACTTCCTGAAGTAATGTTCTAATAGCTCTAAATAATCCTGCCTGCGCCAAATCAAATGACGGATGAACTAAAACTTACGAATTGAGTACCCGATTCCAAATATACATGGTGTTCCAAGAATGTCTATATTGGAAAACGCCTTCGGGTACCTCCCCCACAAAAGTTCAACATTTTTGCTCTATTGCAGATTAGGACTGTCTAAGGATCTATTGCAAATTGTTACAGAAAGTATTTCTTGTGGTCCTGTTTACATCAATATATTTATTTCGCGGACAAGTCTATACATAATAGTTCAAAAGCTTTAAAAAAATCCACAGTGACCAACTAAAATGCCTGGTGGGCTTGATAACTATAAAAAGGAGTGGGTGTTTCCAAATTTGATCATGTTTCTCTCTCACTTAAATCAATATGGATTATATCGGTTCATCTATTTCGGGTACCTACGAGTTTAGGGACATGTATTGGTTTGACATAGGACAGTATAATTGGTATAGGGAGATCGACAAAAACCTAACGGCCACCAACTGCGATTCTTAAAGGGAGTCTTCTATTGTGTTCGCGGATATATTTTAAACTTTATTTCGGATAGTTCTTGCACAGTTTGCTCCTTTTTGTTTTGTCACAGGCTGAGGCAAAACCGACTTCGGATACTATTTTAATTTTCAGTAAACCCGAAAGCAGTACTTCTCTATAAAATATTTTTAAATACTTTATTACAAACAATATACAAATATACATACTAGAGTGGGGCGATTTGTGTGGAAGCAAAAAACATTAATGAGCCCTTCGCGTTTCTGATTCCTGGGATTGAACTGAGCAAAAAAGTCCACTGGACCATATATCTACCGTGAAAATCGAGCCTCCCGATTTTGACTTTAAGTTTTTTATTGACGTTTTTTGGATACTTTGGCATATAACAGCCAAACCATTGAGATTTTCGATCCAACACAAAGACAAACATTGTAGCCAAGACAGTAATTGAAAACTCTCTAATACATCGCAAAAGCATTGGAACGCTCCTTCAGGCAGTTTTGACCTTAAGAATGTGCAAACTTTTCGGGAAATGTCGATAAATGACATTGTGCTACAAAATTTGACCCGAAAAATATTCAAGTGTTCTGATGCAAAATTATATCGTGTTGAGATCCATGGACAACGACAATGCCTTTATTTCGTTTAGGTCACTTCGTTTTATTTTTTTATAACGGTAAAAGTAGTGAAAATCTGGGTTTCTTACATTTTCAAATTTAAACGGGCATATCTTATTTTTTTCACAACGGATTTCTTTTGATCCTTCTTCCTTTTAAAGGGGTGAATAATGTCTTTTGAATAAGCTATTATTGTTTTAAATCGGTTAACAAATGGCTAAGTTATAGTGGTTTATGTCTGAAAAACCCTACAAAAAACCTATAAAGGAATTTCTCATAATTTTCAAAATAAATATTGAACAAAACAAAAAAACATTATATTTTTGAAAATTATGAGAAATTCCTTTATAGGTTTTTTGTAGGGTTTTTCAGACATAAACCACTATAACTTAGCCATTTGTTAACCGATTTAAAACAATAATAGCTTATTCAAAAGACATTATTCACCCCTTTAAAAGGAAGAAGGATCAAAAGAAATCCGTTGTGAAAAAAATAAGATATGCCCGTTTAAATTTGAAAATGTAAGAAACCCAGATTTTCACTACTTTTACCGTTATAAAAAAATAAAACGAAGTGACCTAAACGAAATAAAGGCATTGTCGTTGTCCATGGATCTCAACACGATATAATTTTGCATCAGAACACTTGAATATTTTTCGGGTCAAATTTTGTAGCACAATGTCATTTATCGACATTTCCCGAAAAGTTTGCACATTCTTAAGGTCAAAACTGCCTGAAGGAGCGTTCCAATGCTTTTGCGATGTATTAGAGAGTTTTCAATTACTGTCTTGGCTACAATGTTTGTCTTTGTGTTGGATCGAAAATCTCAATGGTTTGGCTGTTATATGCCAAAGTATCCAAAAAACGTCAATAAAAAACTTAAAGTCAAAATCGGGAGGCTCGATTTTCATCGTAGACATATGGTCCAGTAGACTTTTTTGCTCAGTTCAACCCCAGGAATCAGAAACGCGAAGGGCCCATTAAGGTTTTCAAATCGCCCCGGCCTAATACATACATATGCACCAAATTCCTTATAAGTTACAGTCAGTAAAAGAAATGTAACGACCGAATTATACAGTTAATTACTATAAATGGACACTTAGAATTACCATTAGATACCAAGATGTTAATTTTCTCGTCCTCTTTAGATCGACTTTAATTGACTGCTTGTACAAATATAAAGAGGATATTGAAATCCCAAAAATACACATTTTCACTTCCGCGAATATAAAAATTAGTAAGCATTTTACAAATTATACAATTTGTTACTAGGAAGTACTCATCAAAAGAATAATATGCTAATGATATACTACCTTAATAATAAACGGTAGTAAGTTGAATAATCACAGAATAATGCAAAATAAAATAAAACTCCTGAAAAGATAAGGAGATAACGCTCATAATGTGTTAGAATTTCAAAATTAACAAAAGTGGTTTGAGTGTGCCATAAGTTTTGAAGCTTTGGTTCATGCAAAAACCTGATTTACCAGAGAATAAACGCGTTAGTTTGAAACGCTGGCAAAAGTTACGAATCCCATATTTTCGGTCAAATGTCTCCAGTTCATATTATTCTCCAAATATTAGATGCGGATTTGCGCTTGTTTTCTATTACATTTGCGTTAACACTAACTATGTTCAAAGAAGTGATATTAAAATTTGAAAATTTGAATGGTTTTTAGAAAAATATTAATAAGAAAAATAAAAATAAGATTAAAAAATTACAAAGTCGATATGATTCTGATGTAAAATTAAATTTTCACAATGAATTTCTTCAAATCTATTGAAGTCCGTTCTTAAAAATTTAGTTATTGTTTTTATGAATCCTTCACAATAAAGCCTAGAACGTGCACAGACATTGAAATATAAATATTGAAGTGGAGAAAAAACAGACAGGTAAATTAATTTAATTATATTTGATCACATTACGTAAAATGTTAATATATACATAGCTGGATGGAATGGGGAAGAGTATTAACAACTGCCGATATATATACTAGGGGATCCCACAAACGAGGACTTCTGAAATAAGAAAAGTATTGATGAATATTATATACCGCTAATATGGCACCAGTTCTCGTAGTATTAGAAATTAAATATATTTTTAACAACATTAAATAAATACTTCTTTTAATGTTTTGTTATTTATCTCCTGCAAGAATTCAATTTTTAACCAAACAATCATTAAAAAGAAATAATAAAATAAAAAAAGAATTGACAATAAAAGGATACAAAAAACTTGAACTCGCCAAAGGCCATAGACATTTATGCCTTTTGGCAGATAAAACTCCGCCAACTCAATGACTTACCAACATACAGATGAATGCATTCAAAGATAGACAGACAGTCAAGGACACTAGTAAGCAACTTGTCATACAATGGACAAAGATGTTCGTTTTATTTCGGTTCATACCTCTTTAGCCACATTTACATTACAAGCATTGCTTATGCTTATGTTTAGAGGACATTTTTAAATAGCTGTAAGCTTCAATAAACCCAAGTTATTTTGTCTCTGTGTGTTGCCAAAGAGCATTGTCTGTTTATTGAATTCCGAAATATTATTAAGTTTTTATGTTATAATAGATAAATTGTCAAAAGTCTTTCAATTTCTATTGTAAGTTCGTTTAAAATACTGCTGCTCAATCGTATGTGTGTTATGTACAAAAAAGTGAAACACGTACATATCGCTCATTAACTCAAAACGTTGCATAAAAATGTGTTTCGTGAATTAGCAGTTTCTATTTCTTGTGGCAAATTTTCAAGCTCATATCTCTAAAACTTAACGAATTACAGATCATTTAATACGGGTTTGGCATAATTCAACAAAATTTTTTTGTGTTTATGAAACACTAAAACACCTCAAATCATGCTTCGTCTTGCATAGAAATTCAACGCTGATATCTAACTAGCTGTTTGCAAAATAGGGCCCAGGCAGTTATTTTACTTCTTGTGTAATAATCTGTTTAAATTGGGAAGTCAAATTTCAATAGCCAACTTAAAACGCGTTTTTATCGAAACTGAATTTTTTGAGATGTGTCACTCATTGAGTTAATGAGCGATATGTAAATTCCAATATGCAAACATAGAGTAATTAATAATTAACTTGAACTGAAAGCTTTTAAGGCTATAAACTATAATAAGACAATAAATAAAACTTCATAGTAGAGTTCGGCTGCACCGGCTGCCTAAAAGGTCTATAGAGGTTCTCCAAACATTTGTGTACCTTCCTCACAAAAGTTCAATATTTTTGCTTAAATGCAGTTAAAGGGCTGTTCGAAGATTACAGGTATTACTTCTTGAGACCCTGTTTAGAGGGACATAATGTTTCCACGCTAACTACCGAAATGAGTGATCAACATTTTACACTTTCTTTCACACTTAAATCATGTTTAGATATAGACTATATCCCCATAAAAATTTAAAATGTTCGTAAATGTGCAGTTTAGGGACATGCTAGGATCGCTTTGAAAATTTTGCATTTTACCACAGTTTAATTTTTTTTCTGGAGGTAAGACTATAACTGATTGGTACTTATAGGCAGTCCTCGAATTGGTCCAACCATTGAACATCGTAATAGTACATCCAAACTTACATAAAATTGGAAGACGAACTACACCACTCCACTTCGTCCGGTACCTCCCCACAAAAGTTCAAACATTTGGGCTAAGCAAGAGGTTCTGTCCTGTTAGCGGATAAATCCTAACCTTTATTGTGGGTAGGCCTCGCAGTACTCGTTACAGCAGTATATCTCTTACGGCAAAGCCGACTGATTTTTTTTTCTTGTTTAATGGTTCTTTTTGCTTTCCGACGCACAATGCTTCTGAAATCGATTTTCCTGGCCAAAGCTAAAATTTTTAGTCGTCACCGATTGTCAATTTCTATATGGGATTCGAAAGCAATAATAAGGAAACCAAAAATTAGGTTAAAATATTGGAAGGTTTGTGCGTGGTGTGTTCCTTACAGCGACAAATTTTTCCCAATTTTGGAAAATACGTCATTTTTGCAAATTTCTGAAGAAAGAACTAGCTATTTCTCCGAATCTACCAAAGTCCCACGCATCCAACCATTACTCTACGTTTCACGGGTGGTTAAGCCGATCTTTAGGCGTATTAGGATGTTGTTTGTGTGGCAGACCAAGGTAAATCTTGGTAACTAGTATATATATCGTACTTCATTAGATAAATGCAAATGCGAAATTATGTCAGTTAATTGAAACTCCAAACTCTTCCTATAGTCCTGCTTGGTAATCCCATTTTTCAATGTTCACAAATACCATGGTAAGTTTTATTCCTACGTCATTAGTAATTTTTGATCATCAATTATTGTCTACTAGAGTTTTGACAAGTTGATTGTGGCTCAGAACGTTAAGACGCCGGCAACCTTGACACTCAATTGTCGGAGACCCAGGTTCGAATCCCAGCCTGGCTCATGCTGAAATTATTTTTTATTTTTGCCTTATTAACGCGAAGGTCATTTATAGTGATAATTAATTAATTCTCTTTCGAGTTGAGCTGTTAGATATACATTGGAAAATTAGGAGTCTACCGAAGTCCCACGCATCCAACCATTACCCTACGTTTCACGGGTGGTAAAGCATATCTTCAGGCGTATTAGGACTATAGGAAAAGTTTGGAGTTTCAATTAACTGACATAATTTCGCATATGCATTTATCTAATGAAGTGCGATATATATACTAGTTACCAAGCTTTGCCTTCGTCTGCCACACAAACAACATCCTAGTACGCCTGAAGATGGTTGGATGCGGGGAACTTCGGTAGAATCCTAATTTTTCAATGTATTTCTAAGGTATAACAGCTCAACTCGAAAGAGAATTAATTAAATATCTTTATAAATGACCTTCGCCTTAATAAGGCAAAAATAAAAAATATAAAAAATATTGTTTTCATTATTTTCCGTTAGTAAGGTAGTATTGTTGCCTTTAAGAAACGTTTTAATAAATTAAAAACTCAAAAGCACTCACATGTTGATGCAAAATATGAAATAAAAATCAAACATTTAATGTTGGCCATGCATCTACTATACCGAATTTGATTGTTTTTTACCTATCGGAAATCTGAATGTGTTATATGTTGAACAAAAAAATATGAAAATAATCTTAATCCGTTTAAAAGTTACAGAGTTTGCACCAGGAAAAAACTATTCTGAATCACTGTGAGACGTATAAAAATGTGATTAGAACTAACTGTATTTCCGTCACAGGAGCTCTCGAAGTAACAATTTATCAATGTATTAGTTGCGACCACCATTTAGGTATAGGCCTCTATAACGATACCATCCGCTTTTATGTTTTTCAGATTTTTACCTACAATAACGCTGTGCAACACTGGAAATGTAGACAACTTCAAGTCGGCTTTTTCTCAAAGTACCTACATATTGAGAAATTTGAAACAATAAATACAGTTTTGGAGTTCTTTGTTCCTTCAGTTATTTTCTTCGTGCTCTTATAAACGATTTTGCCACAGGGGTCAAAACAAGATCAAAGTTCCGATTTGGTGCTTTTTAACCATGTTTAGATGAAGCCAAAAAACACAAATCCGTTCAATTGGGTTTCATAAAATGTTCGGCAGAAGCTGTTTGTACAAAATATCCTTAACAACTATTGTTAATATAGATCCACTTTTTAATATGACCACAATATAGCGGATATTCTCTTTTAAGGCTTTTAAGTTCTCTACACACATTTTCCAACCAAACTGACTGCAGATTTAAATGTTGGGATATTTGGGAGCATCCCTGCAAAAACGTTTCAAAATAGCCCCCATTTAACGATACCGGCACTTTGAGGTTATATATCTATAAATATATCAATAAAAGATCTCCATTTGTTGAACATCTTTTCCAAAACTCATAGCTCTATCTTCATCCATTTGCAAAATATAGATTTTTGACACCAAAAACCCATTTTTTATGGAGAGTTTTGTAAGGGTTTATATTTGGGGACTGCCCTCAACGATATGCCAGAAGTCTTCCCTTCTCCTTAAATGTATGTTAGCGCAAAATAATTTTTTCTTTATTACTTTCCAATCACACCCTAACATCATAAACTCTTGGAAAATGTCTTATCGATTCGCATGCTGTTCCTAATGATCTTAAACAAATGATGATGTGTACAGGGTGAAAATTACAATCATAAACACATGGTGGCAACATAGTGAATTAATGGTAGACAAGACCCAGGATGTCTGACCTTAGCATAACAAATACGACCATGTAAGGGAAATGTTGTAAACGATTTTGTTCATGTGTATGTTAATGGATGAAGTGACATCGGTCATTAAATTTGATAAAGCACAAAATAAACTATAACCATTAACTTTGTTTCATTTGAGCCATCTTCCTCAGAACACAGTTTAGACATTTCACACTTTACCCCATTTTCTAAAGAACTGCGGGATGAACGAAGAAGAAGAGTTGAACAAGGCTGTTAAAAATGTCTTCAAATTGTTGTTCAATTTATCGTTTTGTTTATAGAGTTTCAGTCATGAAAAATGGCCAAATGACCACATAATATATGTGCAGAGAATAATCCAAGGTTGTTTTATGAAAATTCTCCTTTAACTTTTTACGTAGTGAACATGTTAACATATATTTCGAACAAAAAGAACATTTGAAATCATATCTGTCATTAAACCAAACAAACCCATACATAGTGTATGATCATTTTTATGAGCTACTAAATTAGATTTAAAAAGCTATTTGAAAACATACTATCATAAAGTAAGTTGAGCATAGACTTATATTAATTTATTTTCTTTATTTCGATTTTCTTCAGGTCACCCAATTAAGTTGTAATTCATTTTTGTTAATTGTCCTATTTCTGGAATAAACAAATTAGTCTTTATTTTTTTCAAAGCAAACTTTTATTGGACACTTGCGAACAAATAAGAAACTTACGAAACTATCTGTTTATTTGACTATTTAAGAGCTTCTGTTGTTGGCATCTAGTTTAAAACTTTTTCGTATGAAAATTTCGAAAACAAAAGACGAAAGTGTTGTTCTCGCGATATCACACTAGAAAAAATGCTTAACTATGACGAGATAGCGAATGAAGACTAAAAGCACAAATAATTTTGCTGCCAGAAGCAAGTGTTGATGTTGAAATAAGTGGAATTAATTTATTTTTGTTTTTGTTTTAATATCTTTTTGTGGACTCAATGAAAACTTTTCGTTTTCTCTAAATGTGAAAACTTTAATAAAGTTTTATTTATATATTTATCTTTTGTTTTATTCTAAAACCAGAATTCCAATATAGGTCATCGTTCTTATAATCACACGTTTGCATTTCCATATTCGGTTGGAAAATACAGCTACTAATGAATTAATTGCGACAATCTTCAGTTCAGTTCAGAACGGACTGACAGGAATAAATCCAGGGTTATAACCTAGATGTATTTGAGTCGGAGTCGAGTAATTCCATTCAAATTAAAGTTGTGAAAAAAATCGACTCTACCTGACTTTGACCAACTCTTTTGCCCTTCGACACATTATAGAAAGGCTATTATAAGTTCATGGACTTTCCAATGATGTCTACATATACACAGAACCTAAATCTTTATAGTTTGTAGTGCAACCAAAATCGCGCTTATACTGACAAAATTTTGAACGAAACCATAGTTTAGGTCAAGGAAGATGGATATCAATAATTTTGGATGATGACCGGGTAGTATTATTTAGGTAGCTTGAGCTGTGCATAGTTTTTGTGCAATATATATGCATATTTTGGGTTTAGTCCATACTTCAATTTCTGATGGACATATTCCAGCAAAGTGGCAGATATAGCATCAACACGGTTAAAACGCTTTCTCCAAAAAAAATCAGGGAATTTTCAGAATTTTATGGTCCTTTTTTGATGTATTAATACGCTGACAAAGAGGTGGATTCTGATTAAAGTGATGAGGAGGCGGTACCTGAAGGAATGGACCTTGCCCACGAAAAACATAATATAGCTGTAAAAAGCGCCCTACATGGTCTAAAAATATTATTTCAATGAGGAACAATTTGGTCGTACGAAAGTGTATATGGCAAAAACCAAAAATCCTTTGCAATTCCATTTGACAAAAATTAAATTTTTTTTTGCGAGCACATCCACAATTTTTTCGTAGAAGTTAAATTGGACGATGCGCGCAAAAGTTATAGCGGCTTATATTCTCATATAAAGAAAAAATATTTAAAAATGTCTTATTTGTTATTATGAGAAAATATCGTTAACAGCGTTCCATATCTATTCGTAGATGTTTAAATTGTTATTAATTGTATTATTACTTTCGCGGAAAATCTACAAATAATAAAACAATTTTGAAGTAAATCCAAATTATCCTGTCCCATAGTCCGTACAAACCCTCAAAAAATAAATTAAAAAATATATGCGGAATCTAGACAATGCGTAGAAAAATACGGTACCAAATTTATAGAGATTGGGTACATAAATTGCATATTATAGCAACAACAAAAGAGAAAAACTTATTGATGGAAAATATTGTTGCAAATCTTTCGAATAAAAAAAATTTTTGAATACAATTTAATTTTTTGTGTTATTTTTTACAATTTCAAGTTCTATCGGGCTTAAAAAACACCCTGTATATTTTTTTGGTTTGATTCGAAAAATTAGAAAAAAAAAATATGAGGGTGTTCTCCAACTATTTCGCTAAAATCTCATACAATAATATTGATTGACTATCTGCAAAAGGGTAAAACAATAAATTCAGACTACTATTGCAACCTTTTGGATCAATTATATATATGATATGGTATTAAATGATCGACGAATAAAAGTGCGTGCAATTGCTAATATCATGGGCATCTCAAATGATCGAATCCATTTAATTTTGCATGAAGAACTACAGATGAAAAAGCTTTCTGCAAGGTGGGTGCAGCATTTGTTAACAGTCGATCAAAAATTCATAAGAATGCACATTTCTCAAGCTTATTTGGATCGTTTTAAGCGAAATAAAATTGATTGTAAGCGTCGTTTCATAACTGTTGATGAGACATGGATCCACCACTATACTCCAGAGACAAAAGAACAATCCAAACAATGGATTGAAGCTGAAGGAAATTCCCCAAAGAAGGCAAAAACAATTTAATCGGCTGGTAAGGTTTAGGCGACGGTTTTTTTGGGACTTCAAAGGTATTTTATTGATTGACTATTTGCAAGAGGGTAAAACAATAAATTTAGAGTACTATTGCAACCTTTTGGATCAATTAAATGTACAAATTCGAGAAAAACGTCCTGGCTTACAACACAAAAAAAAAATTTCATCAAGACAACGCACTCCTGTGCGCTGGTGTTTTAACAATGGTTAAAATCAACGAATTAAAGTACGAGTTGCTTGACCACCCACCTTATTCCCCTGATTTAGCTCCCAGCGACTTCTACTTGTTCCCAAATCTAAAAAAATTCCTTGCTGGCAAGCGTTTTACCTCAAATGAAGATGCAATTACAGTTGTAAACCACTATTTTGAAGACCTTGAGGAAAACTATTTTAATCAAGGGATAGAATTGCTAGATAAACGTTGGACTAAGTGTATTGAAGTTTTAGGAGATTATATTGAAAAATAAAAATATTTTTGAAAAACTAACTATTTTCGTTCATTGATAGGCTAAGAAGTTTCCGAACCGCCCTCGTAATTAGTGTGTGCTTCTAAAAAAACTTCATCGAGAAATGTGGTTTACCATAGTGAAAGCTTATTTGATTACTGCCATAACTTTTAAGGATAAGAAATTAAAAGTAATATTGAAATTACAATCATTCAAAAAACGTGGTAATTAAAAAGCCTATTATTCGCGAATTGGTTAAAATCAGTTTATGCGCTGGACACAGCGAATCAATCTTTTTCAATATTTATGCATATTTCGATGTTTCACTCAGCGGTCAAGGTGTGCCCCCAATTGCATCACACAATGCAAAAAAACCTTAAAGTGGGTAAAAAAATCGCGCAATTTGCATACGATTTTGATGCGCATTCGGTTTCAATAACACCCATCAAAAATACGTTTATATGCACATATTTCAAATAGATTCTTCAAGAACCGCGGATGTGCCTCCACATTCTTTTTTGTAAAAAAAAAACATATTACTCGCGAATCTCTGTAATTTATGACACGCGTTTTCGCACATATTATAATCGCGTGTTACAAAGGAAATTGAATGGCACTTGTAAATTTTAAACGCCAAAAATAGGTTTTTTAAAAAAATTCACGCATCAAATGTTGGCCTTTAGACTCCAATTACTAGGATGCTGTTAGGAGCACACTCATGAAATATGCATTAAATGACGTAATTCTATTATAAGTTTTATATATTATCTAGTTGCCCATCCGGATTATTAAAAAAAATCAAAAAACCCCGAAATTCCGCTTCAAAATGTCAGCATCAATTTTAAGTGGATGAAGTTGATATATCAAAAACTGATACACTAGTATCATATTGCCCAAGAAGTATTCGTTGAGTCTTTCTTTGGGCATATGTCCATAAAATATAAGGTTAAGCCAGAAATCGGAAGGGAGCTTAAAAAAGTTTTTTCTATTTTTCCACATTGATGCCAACACAGCTTCCACGTAAATTAATTTTAATGGTCGACCTTATGAGATTCTTCCTAAAAGACTTCGTTTTAAAGAATTTCAATCATACTATATATAATATGTTAACAGTTTGCGAATTCTGAATGGGTGAAACTCGAATTCATCGATTGTAAAACATTTTTGGTTTTCGCCATATACCCTTGTTGGCCTAAAGACTGAGGGAATAAAAATCATTTATTGACCCTTCCCTTAATGGGAATAACAACAATTTAGGTGTTAGGTAAAGGAATTACTGTGTAGACACTCGTATAAGAGGGTTGCTTTGTTTTTTGTTTGTGTGTAAAGAAGAAGTGAAGGGAGCTGCGTATGCCAAAATACAATTATTACTGATGTTTTCTAAGAAAACCTATTGGTCTTCTATTAAAAATTACTCTTGAAATCCTTTTTATATAACAAGGCCTTCTGATCATCCACAAGGTTACAATTTGATTTTCTATTAAGAATCTTATTCGTGTACTACGAAGACATGTATTGGTTTTATAAGAGAAGACCTTTTGTGTTATGAGAAATCCTGCTGTTCATCAATGAGAAGAGTTACGAATCGACATAAATCTTACCGTATGACGCATATACACACAGAGAAGAGATATTGTTGGAACAATCATATTCTAAGAACAAAATAGTGTATTTTAAAAGTCTGAAAATATATATTGTTGTTTTAACCATATATTTGTTATTAGGAAACATGATGACACAAAATATATTGTTGGGCTAATAATACATATTTTAAGAATTTTAAAATACCCCATTTTGTTCTTAGAATATGATTGTTCCGAAAATATTTTTTCTCTGCGTGTAGACAACAACAATGTTAGTTCCACCTGTTTGCCGTTTGTTGTGCACGATAACAATCTAATAATGGAATAAATCTTTCCAAATTTATATCGACTTCAAAAATTTAATGTGTCGGTAGGCCCTTTCGGGTATCTCGCTATAAGAATTTAAAAAGTTTGATCTTAAATTTTTTTTTTTATTATTATATTAACTTGTAGTAAATACAATGTTAATAAGACATAGAATTGGCTACAACGGCCATCAGCTAAAATCTTAAATTTAATTTAAGTTCTGCTCTCGGAAATACTTACCACCGAGATTCCATGTGAATGTATAAATTTGTAATATTTTTTGCTATTATTATTTACTATTATCTTATTATAAGATACAAAATATAAGATTTGATTTTTTTTATTTATTAGAATATATATTCCTTTATGGCTTTAATAGAGTGAATTTGAACGCCCACACCTGCAGCTAAATCGAGTTTATTTTCTTCAGTTTTCCTGAAAGTTATTGATTTATTCTACACTGCTGTGATTCGCATGGGATGTTGAATACAGCTGTGCACGTGTACAAATCTGGTGTGCAAAAAAAAACTGGAAACATCCCCTATTGTCACTCTTAAAAGAATTAATGTTCATGCAAATGCGACAGTAAAATATTATTCCTTTCTTTCCACTCACACTTTCATTGTTTTCGCGACCTAGGACGACGATTCTCCGGCAGCCACAAGCTAAGAAATTCATTGCTTCCTTCTATTATGTGCTAAATGGTATATTTTTTGGTTATCCTTTAAAATTGTCTTTACGTTATGTATGGCTGCGACTGCTGTTCATTAAAACACTTTATACTTTTCACTTCCTCTATTTGCAAAGTGATATAGGGTGTCCCAAAACAGAGCAAATTTTTTATTGAAATGTTGCTATTATTTTTTCATTTGATCACAAAGCCCAAACGTTTAAAAAGACAACGGGAACCATTATCATTCATATAAAAAATTAAATGGTACCAATGTAGGGACAGAATTTAAGGACAGTAGCAGAAACTTCTCGACTAGCACAAGTATGCCGTGTAATGGAAAGTCACCGTCTGGGTATATTGGGTCTCGCTGAAGTGAGATGGAAATGTCATGGTGAATTTGTCACAGATTCTGGATACAAACTTCTTTTTTGTGACAATAATGAAAGCCATAATGAATTCTGATATCTCAACTACCAAAAAATCTTTGGTAGAACATAAATATGTTAAAAAAGGATAATTACAAAAAAATTTAAAACGAACTATCGTAACATCGTCATCTTCCATTGCTAAGCCCCCACTTAAAACAACGTCGATGAAGCAACACAGATATTCTACGAGCAACTGAATACAGAAATATCAAAATTTACAAACAGAAAAATTTTATTAGGCGACATGGACACCAAGGTTGATAACGACAACACCAACTTAAAGATTCGTCATGGGTAATCAAGGTCTTGGATCGGTTCGCAACAACAATGGTGGACCACTCATCGATCTATGCGCCACTCACCAACTTTCATCGGAGGCACAAAATTCCCACATCGCGACATTCATAAATACACATGAAAATTACCAGAAAATTTTAGCCATAATCAAATAGATCATTTTATGATCAGCATACATTTTCTAGGCTGCTTAATGGACGTGAGAACTTTCAGAGGAGCTAATATCTACAGTGACCACAAGCTATTGATTGGAGACTTAAGGCTTACAACAGAAAGATACAATATACGCCGCCTCCAAGACCATGCAACAGCTAATTTATTTTCTGATGACATATGCAGACATTTAAATCAAAGCTCTTCGAATAATTCGGAAAGTATGGTGGAAACTTTTCGAAAGATTGTAAAAAATATCCTAGGTTGCAGCCAACATTATATTAAAACATGGATTAGTGACGCCTTGTGGGAGGCAATAGAAGAAAGGGGGATATTAAATAATATTTTAGAGTCGGCTCAAAAGACCGCAGAATTCAATTCTGCTAAAACTAATTATAACAATGCCGAAAAAATGGAGAAAAATTTAGTCCAAAGAGATGGGTAAACAATATCGCAGCCGAGATAGAAGACGCTGCCTTACGAGGAGACATACGGGCAGTCCACAAGACAATCACACAGCTCAACGGGGATCAACTTCTGTCCATCCCTATATATGACCCGAATGGGCTAATTTTAAATGCAATCGAGGAACAACTTTAAAGATGAAGACAAATCTTTGAATGTCCATCAACAGAAACAAACAATACCTCTGATGAGCCTTGGGGATGAAGAACATTGGGGATAACAACCTCACCGACTACGCTCAATGAAGTCAGAGATGCAATTACGAAGCTGAAGAACAACAAAGCATCTGAACTCGACAACATCTCCAGAAATATTAAAATACACCCCAGCTTTGGACCAATTCATATGGCCTTTAATACACGAAGCTTGGATTTCAGAAAACATACCTGCATCCTGGAAGCACGATCACTCCTCACAATTTCGAAGAAAGGTGACCTTAGTGAATGTTACAACTGAAAGGGAATAACACTAGTCAACTCGATACAAAAAAATGATATCTTTCATTATACTCGACCGCATATCGCATATTATCGATATATGCCTAAGGAAATACGAAACCGATCTTGCGTAGACCACATAAAACAATAAGAATAATAGCTGAAAAATCTTCAGGATGGAACTCCCCTCTGTTCCAAATGTTTGTGAACTTTAAACGCGCCTTCGACAACATTAACAGAGACATGATATGGAAAGTTTTGCATACTATTGGAATCCCTTAAAATATTATCAAAATTATTCAATGCACCATGTAAAGCGGGATTCAAAGGTATTGACAGTGAAAAATTCTACATAAACAACGAAGTAAGACAAGGATGTGTACACTCACCCACCCTTTTCCTATTGCTTTTAAATATGGTGATGACAAAAACGAACGCCGAAGCACCTGACGGTATACAATGGAAAATTTCGAACGACTGCATGACCTCGACTACGCGGACGACTTAAGCTTACTGTCGCACACTCTGGCTGGAGCGCAAACAAAAATTAACTTATAGTAAGAGAATGGTTTTAGGGTAGGTCTAAAAATCAACTTCCTTAAAACTAAAGGGATGAAAATATCTACGAACAACTCCACTCCAATAACACTGTGCAACATTTTTAAGTTGATCTTTTGCAAACAATTCGAACTAAGGATTTTTTGAAAGTACAGACCCAAACGACAAGAAACCGTACTTTGGTTTTCTTGTGTCAGATCCAGCTCGGATTTTATGGCACCATCTAAACATGGTTAAATATTGAGTTTTTAAAGAAATTCGGGGCTATATCTCTGAAACAAATGCGAATCTTCTTCTTACCTCTGAAGCAAATTTGTAGACAAGGACAAGAATAAAATATTTGGAGAAATAATTCAAAATATATGCAAAATTTCCACAATTTTTTATACATTTCGCACCATAGCTCCAAAACCGTTAATATTCTCTTAATATTTTCATTCCCTGGAATGTAATACACAACTCTTCAGAACATGTCATTGTTGTAAAATGCTTCTATGCCGTTGTTTTAAGTACATTTTTCAAAGACGATTTAACAAAAATGTCAATAATGTAGTAAAATCCGAAATGCGAGAATAAACTGTTGGTGTGAACTATGTTTTAAATACGTGTTGTAAAGGATATGATGCAAAATACCGCAGAAACAACATGAAGTAAGCATTTTAGGGTTTCAGAATGTTCTAAAGAATTGTTGAGAACTTTATTTGGAAGATTTTTGCAAAAGGTTACTTGGTTCAACTCCCAATAATTTAGCCGATACTGACCAGAATTTCAGCTATTATGTAAAATTGTCTATATTTTATAGATTTTGATGCTCTAGATGGAGATTTTCTTATGTGGTTTTTTCAAAAGATAAGTTCTACTAGTATAAGGCTACAATATTGCTAAAGGCCAAATTTCTATTCGTTTCTGAGATAAAGGCCTGATTAATGCAAAAAAAGTGTAGATTGAGCCCGGTTTAGATGAGGCCATAAAAAGAATTGGATCTGACAGGACAAAACCCTACTAGGGTTTTTGTAGTCTAAATATGTACTTTCAAAAAATGCATAATAGAAGTTGTTTGTATTTTCAGTGTTGCATAGTGTAATCGTTAATGCCCATCATGCATTTGCGTCTTTCGGAAGAGTCTGGCAATATTCCCAAATATCGTCACAAACCAAGACCCGTATTTTCAATACGAGTGTCAAATCTGTTCTGCTAACGTAACGGGAACAATCACCAATAAACTCCAGGTCTTTGTAAATAAATGTCTGCGAAAAATGAATAAAATCTTCTGGGCAACGCGCAACCAAGATCCTTTACAGAGATGCAACATGCTTCCCATAGACATTGAAATAAGATGAATAGATAGAAATGGATAGGCCACATTCTCAGACATAAACACAGAGAACGGCCAAAGATTACCTGGCAAAGATCAGTAGAAGAAGAATTTAGAAGCTAAGGTATCTCGTGGCAGCAGCTCAGACATCTGGCACAAGACAGGAGAAGTTACAGAAATTTTGTCTATAATATGTAAATAAATGGTTATTCAAGGGATGTTGCTAGAAGTTCCGCTCGGAGTGATAAACTCATGTTTATAGTCCAAGCGATACAAATTATTTTTTACTTCATCATTCAGGCCTAAGAATATGTTATGGTTTTAGAATAAAATGTAATATATTGTAGAGTATGTATTTTAACAACTTTTTTGGGACACCCTAGTAGAGATGCTATTCCACTGGCAACGGCAATAAAGACCAGCAAGAATAAACGTTGACCAAATATATTGTCTTTACACCGTAGGACCGTTTATTTCATTTCTTCATTCCTTTCGTACTCAGTGTCCTTTCGTTGATGACGATGTTTGTGGATAGCTAGAAGTTCACTTTTTTGGTTAGTTGAATTTTGTTATTGTTGTAGGCCGCGGAGTTGTCATTTATTACCAGTGTTTTATGGCTGACATTTCAATTTAGAAGACGATAATTATATTCAGCCAAACAAAATTTCATTTCAAGTTAAACAAAATATAAATTATCCAAACAAATGGCATGCTTTATTAACGCATTAAAGCTTCTATTTAAATATTTACTATAAAATTTAATGTCAAAGATTTAGATTAGAACATCAATGGGTGGGGACACCCAAAACAGTGATTTAACAAAAGACAGTGATTTACAGTTTTTTCTTGACAAGTTGTATGAGTACATACTTAAGGACGTTATTGTTTAGACTAACTAAGGACTTAATATATCAGAAAGGACATGAAGAAACTTCTCTCCCAACGAATAAAGGGTGATGTTGCTTTTATTTTTACATCTACTTCTTCTCATCGAATTCAAATAGTTTGTTTAACATAGTAGTATGCTTTGTGTATTGTTTGAGTATGTTTGGAATTTGATATTTATTATTGTTTGGATTTTCAGACTTGGCATTTCATGTTATGTTTGTCGTGTAAACCTTTTGTTGATTATCATGTTTAACAAATGTTTGCCATATATGCGGTAAAATTATACGAAAGGTATACCATTTGACATAATTTCTACATATTGAGGCAAATATGCAACCAAATACAATTAACATAAGTTTTGGCATTTAGAACATGCTATGTTGTGTTCAAATGTTGCATAACATAAAAACATGACAATTATAACAACATTCTAAGTTGTATTTCATTAACGAGGATGAATGTGGTTAACTGTGACCTTTTTTTATTACAAAATGTATAAAAAGGTTCTAAGAATCATTTTATGTAATGACAAATAACTACACCTTTTTTAGATGTAATTCGAAATATTTTAGTTGTAATTCGTAACATTTAATTTGTAATTCGAGAATTCTATTTGTAATTCGTAACATTTCATTTGTAATTCGAATTATTTCATTTGTAATTCGAAATATTCCATTTGTAATTCGAATTATTCTATTTGTAATTCGAATTATTCCATTTGTAATTCGAATTATTTCATTTGAAATGCGTATTATTCTATTTGTAATTCGAATTATTCCATTTGTAATTCGAATTATTCCATTTGAAATTCGTATTATTCAATTTGTAATTCGAATGATTCCATTTGTAATTCGAATTATTTCATTTGTAATTCGAATTATTCCATATGTAATTCATTCGTGGGAGAGATATTCCGGGCAAGTAAGCTATACTTGGAAGAGGAACTCTTGACCATTCTATTGATGTCAATTGTGGTGGTGTACATGATAAGATAACAGGGTTGTAGCCTAATATACCCAGTTATTTGTTTGTAGTGTAATCATAAACACGCTAGAGGTCGCAATTATAGCTCAATAATCACGAGGTAAGAGTACAGGTAGCAGAAGTTGCCAACATTTTGCATGATGATCTGATATTATTTAGCGGGTGAAATGACCATTACCTTTGTGTGAAAAATAAAAAAAAAATAGTTTTTTATGTTTTGCTTTTTATGGCGAAGGCCATTATTTGTGAGATTTTTAATTAATTTATTTAATCGAGCTATATGACCTCAGGAGATTACATTAAAAAATTCGACACACCTTAACCCATGGGGGTTATACTTAAACCAACTATATGTATATGGATATTCTTTGCAAGTAAGTTTTTTATCTTCTGGAAACACAAAATTCCAATTAACAACCAATTCGGTAGGAAAATGTGACTAAAATCTCTAAACAAAAAATCTTAGACTGGATGGTACCCTTACATAAGGGCCTTTGGCAAAACGTAAAAGTATGCTGTCTGATTTTTACATGGAATGTTTTGTACCTATTATAATGTTATAAAACTTTCAAAATATCGAATATCTGCGAATGCCGTTATATGGGGGCTATTCTATTTATGCAACGAAGATTAGATATCAAATTTCAGCCATTTCGGGGGATATTGAGGCCACAACCTTCAAAATACCAAAAATCTAAGGCACGGGAAATATATGAAGATGTGGCTCTATGCCGACAAATTTCAGATGGAAAGTTTTATTCCCCTCACGAAGACTAAGTACAAAATTTCAGCCATTTTCGCTGGAATGTTGAGGCCACAACCGTCAAAATACCGAAAATCGCAAAGTAAAGCTCAATGGGGACTACATGAAGACGTAAACCTATACCGACAAGTTTCAGTCAGGGTTAAAGTTTTATATCCCCAACGAAAACTAGATACCAATTTTCAGCCACTTCGGGAGGTAGTTGATGTCACAACCTTCAAAGCACAAAAAATGGGAAGTACCTTTCTATAGGGACTATATGAAAACCAACAAAATTTAGGTGGAAAGTTGTATAGCCCCAAAGAAGACTAAAAACCAAAATTTCAGCTATTTCGGGGCGATATTGAGGTCACGAATTCAAAAACAAAAAATGGGGAAGTATCGTTCTATGGGGACTATATGAATATGTGGACATATACCTAAAAATTTCAGATGGGAAGTGGTATACCCCTAACGAAGACCAAATAGCAAATCACAGACATTTCGGTGAAATGTTGAGGCTACAACCTTCAAAATACCGAAAATCGGAAAGTACTGTTCTATGAAAACGTTGACCTATACTGACAAATTTGCTGTCCAGCCACTACATACGGTGCCATAAAGGGTTTTAACACCTTTCGGTCTGTTTTCTCAAGAAGTATGGGCTTGCCCTGAAAAAATTTTACCGTCGTAATGGAGGCAGCTAATGCAAGTTGCTTCAACAAAAATTAAAGTGATTCGAGAGTAGGTCTTAAAGTGAACTTATCCGAAATTTTGTGTGAGAGATACCCGAAGCTGTGGACAAATATAGTCCATATTCGAAGCTGATTTATATCTGGTAGATATATTAGGATGTGTAAAGTATGGACCGGTCACTCACTCGCTTCAAGAGTTA
Organism: Musca autumnalis; assembly: GCF_047663935.1. NCBI lineage: Eukaryota > Metazoa > Arthropoda > Insecta > Diptera > Muscidae > Musca > Musca autumnalis. The sequence continues at coordinate 265,946,605 of NW_027411755.1, read as the reverse complement.
TCGTGCGCACAATTTTTCCGAAAATTTTTGAGCTTTTGTGGGGGTACCTGAAGGAGTGGACCGATATGGCTTATCTTCGAACATCAACTAAGTTTGCGCAAAATATTACGAAGGCGACATCTTGGACCGAATCGGCAGTTCCGTCCGAGAATTATCTTGCTCTCCAACCACTACACACTGTGTCGTAGGAGTTTTTTTGTACCTTTCAGGCTATATTCTCAGGAAGTATGGACTTGCCCCTGATGAAACTTATAGCGTCGTATTTGGAGCAGTGAATACAAAAATCAATGCGATTTGAAAGCTAGTACTAAACTGTACATTTCCGAAATTTTGTGTGGGAGGTACCCGAAAAAGTGGACCGATTGAAATATTCGAATCTCATCTACGAGGGCGGTTCGAAAACTTCTTAGCCCATCAATGAAAGAGAATAGTTAGTTTTTCAAAAATATTTTTATTTTTCAATATTATCTCCTGAAACTTCAATACACTTAGTCCAACGCTTTTCTAGCAATTCTATCCCTTGATTAAAATAGTTTTCCTCAAGTTCTTTAAAGTAGTGGTTTTCAACAGAAATTGCATCATAATTTGAGGTAAAATGCTTGCCAGCAAGGATTTTTTTTAGATTTGGGAACAAGTAAAAGTCACTGGGAGCTAAATCAGGAGAATAAGGTGGGTGGTCAAGCAACTCGTACTTTAATTCGTTGATTTTATCCATTGTTAAAACACCAGCGCACAGGAGTGCGTTGTCTTGATGAAAAATTATTTTTTTGTGTTGTAAGCCAGGACGTTTTCTTGAATTTGTACATTTAATTGATCCAAAAGGTTGCAATAGTACTCTGAATGTATTGTTTTACCCTTTTGCAGATAGTCAATCAATAAAATACATTTGAAGTCCCAAAAACCCGTTGCCATAACTATACCAGCCGATTGAATTGTTTTTGCCTTCTTTGGAGCACTTCCTCCAGCTTCAATCGATTGTTTGGATTGTTCTTTTGTCTCTGGAGTATAGTGGTGGATCCATGTCGCATCAACAGTTATGAAACGACGCTTAAAATCCATTTTATTTCGCTTAAAACGATCCAAACAAGCGTTTTTGATCGACTGTTAACAAATGCGGCACCCATCTTGCAGAAGGCTTTTTCATCTGTAGTTCTTCATGCAAAATTAAATGGACTCTATCATTTGAGATGCCCATGATATTAGCAATTTCACGCACTTTTATTTGTTGATCATTTAATACCATATCATGCACTTTGGCTACAATTTCTGTTCTTGTTGCTGTTTTGGACGTCCACTACGTGGTTCATCTTCAATGCTTGTACGACCACGTTTAAATTCAGCAACCCAATTTTTTACTGTTGCATATGAAGGAGCACTTTCACCTAACACATTGTCCCGATAAACCTTTTTTATGTAAATATTTAATGACAACACGCATTTCTAATTTTCCCATTGTAAAAAAATTGCGGATGCGTCTTTTTTGAACACCTGTTTCTATATGAAGGAGTTGCCAGATCGAAACAAAATTTAACATGTGTTCATAACAGAGATGGAAGTTTCCAAAACACTTAACTTTTTTCTGTACAGGGTGTTTTTTAAGCCCGATAGAACTTGAAATTGTAAAAAATAACACAAAAAAGTAAATTGTAATCAAAACTTTTTTTATTCGAAAGATCAATACGTGACATTAACATTTGAAAATGATTTCGGGCATATGGGCACCGCGGCTGTTCTTGACGAAGTGCATTCTGGACGTCCAATTTTTGGCCACGTTTTCGAGCACTGCTGGCCGTATGTCACGAATAACACGAACAATGCTGGCCTCCAAGGCATCAATTTTTGCTGGTTTATCAGCATAAACCAGTGACTCTACGTAGCCCCACAGGAAATAATCGAGAGGTGTCAAATCGCACGACCTTGGAGGCCAATTGACAGGTCCACTTCTCGAAATCAACTTATCGCCAAATTTAGATTTCAATAAGTCGATGGTTGCGTTCGCCGTATGGCACGTAGCGCCATCCTGTTGAAACCACATCTCCTCCGGATCAATGTCATCCGTATTTTCAAACAAAAAATCATTGATCATGGTGCGGTAACGATCTCCATTGACCGTAATGCGAGCTCCGGCCTCATTTTTGAAGAAATAAGGTCCGTGGATGCCACCAGCGTGAAAACCGCACCATACCGTGCATTTTTCTGGATGTAATGGAGTCTGTAGGGTCTCTTGTGGATTGGTCTCGTAGCGTTGTTCAAGCGTGAGTCTATTCATGATGATTTGTCAGAGTATACTGAAACAAATAAAAAAAAGCTTCATCAAAATTCAATTTTTTGTGTTACTTTTTACAATTTACAGTTCTATCTAGTTTAAAAAAACACCCTATACATCTGTCTATTGGCCATGAATAACTAAAAATATACGGTCTCAATAAGGGAAAGAATTCGACTTTATCGTATATTTTAAACTTTTTTAAATAGATCGTGCTAGGATAAGAATGGGGAACACGGATGATTAGTTATCCAAACAGCATCAATTTGCGGAAAATCCAATAGAGTCCGTTAGACAAAGGAAAGATTACATATAATATCTGGATCCGAAGAAAAGAAGTAGAAAATACATATTTTTGAATTCTAAAGTATAATGCCAAAAAAGAGTTACCAATAAAAAAATAAAACGACGGGTCAGCAACCCGGACCCGGGTCTGCTAGTATTTATAAAAATTA